>NC_134082.1:176904462-177207492 GCF_000715075.1 Nicotiana tabacum | reverse complement strand
GATGCTTTTGCTTTAACACAATTCAACCTAAAAACCTTCTCATGCAAGTACAATGTGATAAACTCCATGCTTAAACTGCTTTCTTTTTTTCTTTCCTGTAATGTTATAGGAGTTCATGACAGTTTCCAAGTCATATGATGCCTTCTTAATCGCACTGTGTTCTATATACATTGCGCAATTACAAACACACAAACAAAACTTTTCAACGTCTTTTGCTAAAAAAATGTATTATTTAAAAAATGAAAAAGTTTCAAAGTTATAGATGTTTAGGATCTCTCTTGGATTGTGGATATTAGTTTAAAGTAGGATACTTTTTAAGCTTACCTATCCCGGTTTCTGAAACTTATTTGGGGTTAAACTTTACAACTTTGTAATCACTCTCATATGAAGATAAGATGGAGATTGTGTTGAATCAAGTACTACTGACAGCTGTGTATAGTTAATTATATGTAATAAGTTAGTATTATGATTAGTTGTAGTTAGAAGGAGTTAGGTGGTTGAGTAGTTAGATTAATATAAAATGTACAGTACTATTCCATTTGTTAGTTCAGTTAGTTGAAACAGAGCATAACTGCTCATTTTGCGCTCTCGTCTGTTTCTTCTTCATTCTAGCTTTCTCCGCCATAGCTCAAAGATGAATCTAGAGTTCATCATGGTCTCCAGATTCATCTTCCTTAAATTGTTTCTGTTAGTTACTCATTTGAGTTTGAGCAATTGCTTCGATTCCCATAATTAGGGTTAGATCGATTTTGAGCAATTGGCATTTGTGTGAGCTAGATTTTTGTTGACAATGGCGATTACTGACGAGGACAATGGATCGACTCACGAAGCTGTAGCTGTAGCACCAGTGATCGATCAGCATCATCCGTTGTTTCTGCAACCAAGTGACACTCCAGGTAGTTCTCTCATCTCTGCTTGACAGGACTTGAGAATTACACTTTGTGGAGTAGTACTATGCGCGTTAGTCTGCTAGGTAAAAGTAAGCTAGGGTTTGTAGATGGAAGATATCCAAAAAGAGAAATTTCCTCCTGTTCTTCATGAACTTTGGGAAAAATGTAATGCTATAGTTCTATTGTGGATTATGAACTCTGTGAGTGCTGAATTGCTAAGTGGCATGGTCTATGCTTCGAGTCCGCACAAAGTATGGATGGACCTCAAAGAAACATTTGATAAGGTTAATGGTTCTAGAGTGTTATAGCTGCATAAACAAATTGCAACTCTGGCCCAAGGATTGTCTTCTGTGTCTCCATATTTTTCAAAATTGAAGGAACTATGGGTAGAGTTTGATGTTCTTATACCCTGCCCTGGGTGTGGCTGTGTAGAGTCGAAGAAATATGTTGAGTACTTTGAGTACCAAAGGCTGTTACAGTTTCTCATAGGCCTAAATGAGACATATTCTCAATCAAGCAATCAGATCTTGAACATGTCTCCTAGACCTTCCATAAACAAAGCTTACTCAGTGATTATTTCTGAAGAAAGCAGAAGAGCACTGTCCCAATCCTCTCAAGTTTCTGAAGTTAATGAAGGTACAACCTTGTTCAATAACAAGGGAACATCAAGTGGAGCTCCAGTTCAGCTGAATGCATTAGAAGACCACGTCCCGGAGAACCTTTGATATACCTTACCACTCACAATGCAGCTTTCATGTGTGACTGCTTTGGTTTGTGCATGTATTGACTTAGAATTTGCACTATATAGGCAATATCAACTCTAGTCATAGTAAGATAGAGTAATCTGCCTATTAGCCTTTGGTATTTTCCAGCATCTGCTAGCAGCTTGTCTTCTGTTTCAAGAGAAGATTGATCATGAATGAACCTGTTATATTCTTCAGATGTGAGTTTTACATTTGCTTCCAAAGGTGTACCAGCTGGTTTTGCACCACTAAGATCCATTTCTGCAATGAGTTCCAAGGCATACTTCCTTTGATTCATCACAATTCCTTTAGATGATCTAGCAAACTCTATTCCAAGGAAGAATTTGAGTTCACCCTAAGTCTTCATTTTGAACTTCAACTTTAAGTCATTTCTGTTCTGAAGAATCAACTTTTGGCTGCTCCCAGTTACAAGCAAATCATCCACATAAACAAGCACTACTATTAACTCACACTCCACTTTCCTGGTGAACAATGAATAGTTAAAGTGACTTTGAGTGAATCCAAGTTGTAGTAAAGCATCTGTTAACTTCTTATTTCATTGTCTAGGAGCTTGTTTAAGCCCATAGAGGGACTTATGGAGTTTGCAGACACTGTGCTTCCCCCTGGCTAGCAAACCCTGGAGGAACCTCCATGTAAACATCTTCAAGTAAGTTTCCCTGAAGAAAAGCATTGTGCACATCCATTTGAAAGATGGCCCAGTGCTTGGCTGCAGCAATGGCAAGAATTGACCTGACTGTAACCATCTTGGCTACAGGAGAAAAGGTCTCAGTATAGTCTAACCCCTCCTGCTGGCTATACCCTTTGGCTACAAGCCTAGCCTTGTACCTTTCCACTGCACCTGAGGAGGTATATTTGACCTTGAACACCCACTTACATCCAATGGGAACTTTCCCAAGAGGCAGATCTACTTGGCATCTTTGACTGCCTCATTGTAAGTTTTAGGCTCCACAATGGCTGAATAAGCAGCTAAAGCAGCCCCAAAAGAAGGTGACACATTGGCATAGCTGACACAGTCTGATATTGGATAACAGCAGTGTGCACTTCCTTTACCAGGAACAATATAGTCTTTCATCCATATGGGTGGCCTGCTCACCCTAATGGCATCATGATTTAGGATAGGAATATCGGGACCACTTGATGAAGCAGTAGAAATATCTAAAACTGGGAATAAAATGGAACTAGTAGGTGAAAGAGGCATAGAAGGGTCAATTGAACAAGGAGAGATAGGAGAGGCAGGAAAAGAAGAAGAAGAAGAAGGTGGGAACTGAGCATCTGCAGGACTACTTGATGAAGTAGTAGAAATATCTAAAACTGGGAATAAAGTGGAACTAGTAGAGTTCAAGTGCTGAAAGGAAAGACATCCTCCTTAAACACTACATCCCTGCTAATATGAAACTCCTTTGTGTGAATACCAAACATTTTATATCCCTTCTGTGTAGCAAAGTAACCAAGAAAAACTACAGGACATGCTCTGGGAGCAAATTTGTCAGGTCTTCTAACTGTAGTTACATATCCTAGGCATCCAAAGGCTCTCATGTGTTGTAAAGAAGGTGAATGCCCAAACAAGATCTCAAAAGATGTTTTTTTGTGAAGGACAGTTGAAGGGAGTCTTTTAATGATGTATACAGCAATACTAACACATTCTCCCCAGAACCTTAATGGTACTGAAGCCTGAAATCTGAGTGCTCGAGCAACTTCTAGAATATACCGGTGTCTCCTTTCAGCAACTCCATTTTGCTGGAGAGTATAGATGCATGAGCTTTGATGTATAATCCCCAGAGATTGTAGCAATTCTGACATATGGGAATTGAAGAATTCACACCCATTATCCGATCTGAAAAACTTAACAGATGTAGAGTGGACATTCTTAATCATAGTAAAGAAAGACCTAAGAGCAACAACAACTTCAACTTTAGTAGGTTAAAGGAAGAGCCATGTATACCTAAAACAGTCATCCACCAAGGTCAAGAAATACCTCTTTCCATCATAGGTAGGGACTCTATAAGGACCCCAAACATCATCATAAATTGTATGAAAGCAGGATTTGGAGAATGTAGGGCTAAGAGAGAAAGGTAATCTTGTTTGTTTAGCTAAGGGGCATACTGTACAATGCTTGTCTTTACTACTATATTCAACAGCTTGAAAATCATAAGAACCATTTAGTTTCTGCAAAGTATCTAGGGGTGCATGACCCAATCTTTTATGCCACACAGCTATACTCACTACTTTATTTGGGGCCTTTATTGTATTTATAGAGTTTATTTGCCTTGGAACATTCAAGGTATCTAAAACTGAGCTTTGACTTTGAGCTTGTAGTGCTACTGACTTCTTTGGAGTAAAGTTGAACACATACAGTCCATGTTCCTCTCTACCAATCCCCCTCACCTGTCCACTGAAGAGCTCCTGAAAAGTGAAGAAATCAAATCAGGGAAGAACATAACAACCCATCTCAGATAGAAGGTTGTATTTGAAGTCAGTAATATGCATCATATTAGACACTATTAGGTCCTTAAGAATAGCAACAGACCCTATGTGACTAACATGAATGGTAAGGTATATCAAAGATTCTCAGGTAAACTGGAAGATTTTTGTGACTCAGATTGGGGAGGATGTCTACAGACCAGGAGATCAGTTACAGGTTACTTGGTGAAGTTTGGGGATGCATTGATTTCATGGAAGTTAAAGAACCAAGAAACTGTAGCAAGAAGCTATGCAGAAGCAGAGTTCAGGAGCATGATCATAGCAGTGACTGAACTCACATGGTCACATGGCTATTCAAAGAGTTAGGGGTGGAGGTTGAGCTACTTATAACTCTTAACTGTGATAGTAAAGCTACTATTCAAATAGCAGCCAATCCTATATTTCATGAAAGAACCAAACACATTGACATTGATTGTCATTTTGTTCGCGAGAAGTTAGTGCAAGGCCTGATCAAAACACACCATGTGCCTACTAAAGAACAGCAGGCTGATCTTCTAACAAAGAGCCTTGGCGCAGCATGACTACTTAATGTCCGAGCTAAAGTTAAAAGATATCTTTCAACCATTAGCTAGAGAAGGGGTGTTGAATCAAGTACTATTGGCAGCTGTGTATAGTTAATTATATGTAATAAGTTAGTATTGTGATTAGTTGTAGTTAGAAGGAGTTAGGTGGTTAAGTAGTAAGTAGTTAGATTAGTATAAAATGTACAGAAACAGAGCATAACTGCTCATTTTGCGCTCTCGTCTGTTTCTTCTTCATTCTAGCTTTCTCCGCCATAGCTTAGAGATGAATCTAGAGTTCATCAGATTGGTCTAAGTGGTGTGTGTGGCTAATTGCAGTCCTATAATATTTGAATGAGTTTATCAGAGATCTAAAGGCGCAAGAGCATAGATAAGTGAAATTTTAACATTTATGCTTTTTCTCATTTTCCTTAGTATTTGATTCACACCTAGTGAAATTTCTAAAACATGGAACAACTACAATATCATCTTAATTGAGAACGTTTTGCTTTAGTTTTTTTTCCTAATCTTGACCCAACATGCAATTTATTATCCTACTTATATTAGCTATGTGAATGGCTGACAGGTAGAGTGGAGTGGTGGCCCAGAAACAATGGAAGTTATTCTAGCAAGGATTCACCAGAGAGAAGAAGCCGCAACGAAACGGGAGCGTGCTATGGCCTATGCATTTTCACATCAGGTATGTTAAACCGGATAACAATCTTCAACTTGTTTAGATTTGCGATCTCAGAGCAGGAACTACCACTGAAATATTATTATGTTACAGTGGAGGGCCAATTCCAGCCCAGTATTTGGATCGGGTAATCATGAAATGAGCAAAGCTAATTGGGGCTGGAGCTGGACGGATCGATGGGTTGCTGCTCGACCATGGGAAAGCCGAGTTCCTGTTCACACAAGTCCAAAGAAAGTCAATGGTAAAGCAAGTAAGACCACTAAAAGTAGTACTACTCCGACAAAGAAAACACCAATTTCTGTTAAATCGTCTTTGCCTAATGGGAAAGTCACCGTAAAAGCTAAAAAGCCAAATGAAGTAGCTGCACAAAAAGTGAGCAGCAAAGTTAAGGAGACAACCACCGACAAACAAGAGGTGGTAGTAGAAGCAAACTGAAAAGGATGAGATCGATCTTGAAGCCAAGACATTTGGGTTTTTTCATTTTACCGAGGATGGGGGTGAAGAAAAATTATCGTGTAAGTTTAATCACCGGGCATGAGTTGATGGATGTGGAGTGCTTTGTCTGAGAGTTCGCCATTGTTTTTCCAAATTCTTCTTATCATATGTTTCTTTGAGATGATAAGTTATTCATCATAGGTTAAAATGTGTATAGATGTCATATCTCATTCAAGAGTATTTATATTATAGCTTTGAGTGCCCAGAATAATCCTGTGCCGATGTCTATTTATTGCGGGGTGCCTTTTTATTTGTATAGATTGTTTTCTTCCTTGCCATTCACAAGGCAAGTCAGCAGCTTTTCTAGAATTACATACCTATCGGAAACAACTCTCTATCGTCTTAAGGTAGGGGTAAGGTTTGCGTACACACTACCCTCCTCATACCCTACTTGTTGGATTACACCGGACTTGTTGTTTTACATATTTGTGGTTATAGCAGCAAGAATTCTTCCAATGAATATATATTTGTGTCTTTTTGTGTGTCCCATTCTCCTTTTCAGATTGGCAGTGTCTTCAGTTACAGGTATAATCTTGCTTTGACAAAAACGCATGCTTAAATAAGTGAATTATTTTCCACTTGTCTCCTTTTATTTTCTGAGTCACATAGTAATCGAGAAAGCAAAAAGATTGCCCCAAGTGCGAAGAAAAGGACCCATTTCTATGGTGAAGAATGAACTGAGCTGAGGTATTGAGATTTTTTCTCTGTAACGTTAAATTTTAATTCAAGTAAGGTCATTGTAATTTAAAACTTACCTCCGTCATATGAATGTAACATTGGCTTAAAGTCCAGTTACTTTAACATAGAAAAATTAAAGTTATTTAACTGATATTTACTTGCATTTGATGTTTAGATCAAATCAAATAATTTAAGCTTGGCAGTTAAAAATTAAAAGTGAGAATACATATCATTTAATCATGAGTGAGCGATAATCTATATCTATATATATATTAAATCAAGAAAGTTACCATATATAATTGACATTATGGTTAAGCCAAGTGACAAGCTAATAAATGTCAATAGTATATGGTAACTTTATTCTATATTTGACTATTTTAGTTAAATACAAATATAATATATATATATGGAATTTGATTTAAAGTTAATTTTGAAATTATAGATAAAGTTCTAAAATTCGAATTTAAATTAAAAATAAAATTTATCTTTTTTATCATGTTATCATACTTTATTCGGTTAATGATCATATGCAATCATATTAGGAAATTTTGTTATTTTTTCTAATTATTTAAATACTACTTCGCCTCTAGCAAAAAAAAAAAACTACTCCATATAACTATAAAATTCTTTCACATTTAAAATCCTATAAGTATAGTTCTTTGAAACACTGTAGCTAGATTTGAGTAAAACGAAATTCTTTTAAAATAAATGTAATATATAGAGTACATGTATATGTTTATTTAAATAACAAAAAAGAGCTTACAAAACCAAATAAAAGTTTACTTGCATATATAATAAAGTAAACATACATGCTGGAGAAAGAAACATCACAAAATCAGTCAATATTAAAAAAAGTTGTTTCTTTTTTCTTCTTGAAGAATATTTGTTTGAAGAGTCAATTTGCATAAATGGACATCAAACAAATAACAAACTTTGGCTATACAATTGCTATCATTAATTTTAATTTAGCACATTCAAGGAATTGAAGGGTATAAGCTGAAACCCCTTCATTTAGTTGTAGTCAAGCCAATATTGCAAGGGTATAATATTTTTTTTCGTTGAAGAATATTAGTTTTGAATCATTAGATTATGTGAAAGTTTTTTTTTTCAAACTCAACAAGAGAGAAATTGGTTTCTAATTGATAGTTTCTATAGCGACTTTTAAGTGTAACAAAGATTATATATAAAGAAAAAATTGGTATGACGTGAAATATTTTTTTAAAAATGTAAACAAATTATTTCGAAAAAACTCTTTACTTTTTTTAATTCAAAGATAATAAAAAGATAAGATATTTTTGAACATTAGTAAAGATTTTTAAAATTATTATAATAGAAGTTATATCATGGATAAACTCAAAAAACCGAAGTCTTATGGAATATTTACATAATATCCGGCCATATTTATTATTTACTTTTTATAGCTAATATAAATAGATGATATACCGATAACACACGATTATACACATATTATATATGAATTATATATAAATTACATATCATTCAATTTTTTTAATTTAAGTGGTCGGGTGAGCACCTATTTAGGCTGATTAGATAAAACCAAAAGAAAAATATAAAATAATTTCAACCAAAGACTAAAAATATAATTAAAGTTCATATGTACACAATTTTTATTAAATCTCATCCTTTTATAGTGAAATAAATTAATTTTTTGTAACAAAAGAAATAATGACATAAAAAATAAGATAAAAAGAAAATAAATATTGAAAAATTGTTAGAAAGATCTAAAACGAGAAATAAAAGATGACAACAAATTTCTTCTTATGTTTCATCTTTGTTGAGTATAAAAAATTTGAAAGTTAATCTCATCGATTTCAAATACTTTTTTTCAACTCAAATACATAGATTATAAGATAAGGATATCTTAGAATTTTTTTTAAGTTACATTATGTGTCTTTTTAAAAAAATCAATATTACTAACAAACTAATATGATATTAGAATTTGAATTGGAATGCAATTTGAGTAGTTTGCATTGAAGTTAAGCCAATTAGTAAGGTGTCGAAAAATAAACTACTAGCCAATTTTAAGACAATATATGCAATGTTATATAATAACAATCAACTAATTTAACATTTAGTGATTCAAAGAACAAATTTTTTGTATATATAGGGTATTAAAAATTCAAAATCTGTGGCTAGAGATATCGATAAACTTAAAATGGAGTCATACTGAAATAAAGTTTTTCCGGCTAAAGAATCATTTAAATTTTTAGATAGCCGATTAAAGTGAATTTTAAATTAAGAAAAATATTTTCACTTGCATCATTATAAAGAGAATCATTATTGAAATATATATAAAGTTTTAGAAATTAAAATTTCAAAATAAAAATATTTTTTGAAAGATAATATCATACCAAATAAAAGTTCAAGTCGTAGTATAAGAGTCACGTCGTAATCAAAGAATCGTTTATATCGTGTCAACCTTTATGCTTTGCCATAAATATGAGTTATTATTTCACTTTGTGGCTATTTTTAGGTTCCAATAACACCTATGAGAATAATACAAAAATAAAATTATCACTACGAGAATTGAGAAAATGTTAGTCTTTTTTCATATAATGTTTCTTAATTAATATCTGACGATTATCTATAATTATTTAGAAGGTTTAAATGTTAAGGTTATGTCACGACCCCAGTTCGCCCTCCGTGAACTGTCGTGACAGCATCTAGTCTCTATAACTAGGTAAGCCTAACAAATGCGGAACATAAACGAAACTTGCGGAAGAAAATAACCAAAACCAAAAGTGACTGAATGTAACAATAGTTATAATGTCGCTCGGCATATACAACACAACATTCTCAAAACCAAGTACACTATCCCAAAACCCGGAAACTCACGGAAACACAAGCCTTTGGAATATCTAACAGTCTAACTCCAGAATATCTAACAAGAAAGAAAAATACAGAAGGGCAATATTTGACAGCTAGAATAGAAAGAGACTTCTCGGTCTGCGGACGCGGCAGATGTACCTCAAAGTCTCTAGAGAAGTCGCCTCCCTCAAGGATGGTAGCCCTGAGTAGCAGTACCTGGATCTGCACATGAAAAACATGCGCAGAAGGGGCATGAGTACACCACAACGATACTCAGTAAGTGCCAAGCCTAACCTCGGTTGGGTAGTGACGAGGAAGGTTAGGGCCCTACTGAGGTTAAATAAAATATAAAGATTGGCAGTATAGGGCAGAACATTATAAATAAGTACATCAGTAAAATAACACAGGATGTACAGTGTAAGCACGTGATTTTTGACCCTCCCCGAGAATTTTCACATTTTTAGCATGAATATGTGAAATTGGGTCTAGTATAGCTATTTTAACTATTTTTACTTTATTTCGTTGCAAAAAGAAAATTTCAAAAAATATATATATAAATTTTAGTTTATGTATTTCCCATAAACTTGAAAAATACAAAAATTGCACTTTATTTTTGTACCTTATATAATTTCGAAAAAATACAAAAATAATAATTCTATTAAAGTTTTATAGGCATTTTTAACTTTGAAAAAATACAAAAATATTACCTCATATTTTATCTTAATATTTTAAAACGAAAATTACAAAAAAAAAATAGTTTTATTAATATTTTGTAGCTATTTTAAACCTTGAAAAATATTTAAAAAGATATAGTTTTGTTTAAATACTAGTCTTATTTTTGGTAGTTATTTTGCTTACATAGGACTAGTTAAGCAACGTGTTCCTATTTCTCGGGTCCGGGCAAAAGAATAATATTCGGGTTTAAACTACCCGGTTTTAGGCCTAATTTTCGGACCTAGCCCATAATAAACCGTGTCCAGGACACGTGGGGAACCCCACCACGCGTGGGGGACATATGCCTCGAACCCCACCACGCGTGGGGCTCATTTTCATGGGCAAAGCATTACAAAACACGGACAGACTTTCAGGACTTGGGATTTTTAAAAAAGAGTGTTGTTCATCATCTTCTTCTTCATAAAGAAGAAGAAGAAAAACCCTACAAAAAAAAAGGGAGCCCAACTCCTCATGGCCTTCCACCATCGTCAACCCGTCACTGCCGTCGTCGTCCAACCACCCCATCTCGACCAACTCCCCGTCACCTCCACCATAACCGACGACCACTGTTGAATCTTCTTCTTCAAGAAGAAGAAGAAGCAAACACCAGCGGAACCCTACCAAAACACCCTACTGTCCAAACCCTCTGTCTCACCTTCCCGTGGACCTCAACCCAAAACCACCAGCTCCCTCCACCTCCGTCAACGGTTCAAACGACCTTAACCACTTCCCCTCCGTCGACCCACTGTCGCACCCAACGGACCCCGTCACCTTCCCCAGCACCGGACCAACTTCCCTCAACAACCCCAGCAACCTCCAGCTCCACCGCGTCGACCCTACTGCCCAAAACCACCAAGAACAACCACCCTTCCACCTCCAGTTACCGGCCTCACCATCGACCACCACCAGTCGACGACCCAACGACCCTAGCCCCCCCCCCCACGTCCAAAAGACTACTCCCTCACGTCCGCGACACCCACTCCTCCATTACTGCCCACACGCCACCCCTTCACGTCCAAAACCACCAACAAAACCCTCGCGTCCAAAGCCACCGGCGTACACCACCAAACAGGTCCGTCAGTAGCCCCCCCCGCGTCGACCTTACTGCTGTCGACGTCGTTCCGTCTTTCGCGAGCAGTTGTGGGTTGCCGCGATCCCGCCTTGCCGAGTTTTCTGTTTTTCGTCGAGGTCCGGTACGTCGAGGTGTTTGTCCGAGGTTTCATCATTATTCCTCGTCGAGTGAGGTCCGGTTCGAGTTCCGTAGGAAGCACTGTTTGTCGTTCTAGGATTGTCGAGGTTCGAAGGTTGGTGTTCTTCGTCCCTTGTTTCATTTTGTTCGTTTTGCATATTATGGTTCAAGGCAATAAATGAGAATATTCGATATATATGAATGTCAACAATGCAATTTGTGTTGTTGTGTTAAAAATGTTTATGTTATGTTTAGTTACTGCTTGCTTAAAGTAAATGTGAGCATATGAACGAGGTTATTCGATTTTTCATTTTTACCATGGATATTATTACCTGTTAGAATCGTTTTTTTTTCTTTTCGTTTAATCTTGGATGGCTTCACTAGTAGGAAATCGTAGTTGTTTTAAGTTTGCCCTTAAATAGTAAAAATGAGACGAGCCTCGAAAAATGCACAAGCTGCGGGGCCCTCTAAATGTATATATTAGAATAATTAGAATTCGGGACATGCCGTTTAGCGAATTTTACGGCCTTCCCCAAAATAATAATGCGCTAGTTGCTTTAGGCGCGCCTTCAATAATGTTATCTCCCTAAACTCGGGTGCACATTTATGTGACCCAAATCCAAATCTCAACGGAGTCGAAATGTGTCTCTAGTCACGGGCGCATTGATTGTGGCGTGGCCGAGATGTATTTCCATGACGTTGCAAATTCCTTTAAAAAATAAGAATGAGATGAGCCTCGCCGAATAAAAATACAAATTGCGGGGCCCTCAGTAAATACTTGTTTTAAATTACTTAGAATTCAGGAGGGCCGCTTAGTGAATTTCGTGGCCTTCCCAAAATAATAACGCGATAGTCTCTTTAGGAGCGTGTTTAATAATTTAATTTTCTTAAACTCGGGTGTGCATTTCATGCGACCCAAAATCCAAATCTCAAAACATCAAATAAAATGCGTTCCGGATTGTGGGTGCATTTCATGTGACGCAGTCCAAAGCCGTGTTTTAAACGATGTTCACATTGTCCTAAAAACAATAATAGTAAAGCGGTTAAAAGATAAATTTGCACATAAGTTCATAGTATATTAAAAATCAGATAAATAAGCCAAATATAACAGTTGAGCGACCGTGCTAGAACCACGGAACTCGGGAATGCCTAACACCTTCTCCCGGGTTAACAGAATTCCTTATCTAGATTTCTGGTACGCAGACTGTAATATAGAGTCATTATTTTCCTCGATTCGGGATTAAAATTGGTGACTTGGGACACCCTAAATCTCCCAAGTGGCAACTCTGAAATAATTAAACGAATCCCGTTTCGATTGTCCTTTAATTGGAAAAAACTCCCCCTGCGCCCCCCGGGCGCGGAAAAAGGAGGTGTGACAGCTCTGGCGACTCTGCTGGGGATGAAAACCCAGAACCACTGGTTTAGGGTTAAGAATTCGAGCTTAGAATAATTGTTATTATTTGGCTTTATTTATTATCTGATTATTACATGTTTTGAGCCTAATGTGCTAAATGCTGCTTTTACCGCTTTGATATTATTTGAACTGTATATAAACTGTGCCGAAACCTTTCTCTTCTTACCTCCGGGGATGTGCTTACTGGTTGAGACTCCCTATTCTGTTAGTGTCATACCCTAAATAAACGAGGCTCGGAAAGTTTCTAAGCCGGCTGGCCTTTTGGTTCCCGGAAAGGAGCTCCTTCCTCAGCTCGAGTTGTCCGCTCGGGTACACTGTCTAGAACACCGACCCAGGTTTTTGAACCTAGTATAACAAAGCCACATGTCGGATCCCTAGTAGGAACGTTTATTTGCATCATGTGCATTTGACTTAGGGGACTCAACATAGGGGTTGGGTCCGTCTAGGACAAGCAACCTGAAAATAATAGACAATCTTTCGGCATCCTATGTGCTACATGTTGTATTTAGTCAAGTGCGTATGGGTCATTTGGTCATTTCCAGCATGATGTTATTTTAATCAAAGCATGGGGAACATTTGTGGAATCCAAGAAGCCTTGGAATTCCCTATGTCCCCCACGCTTGCTTTTTGGGAAAACACATGGGGAACATTTGTGGAATCCAAGAAGTCTTGGAATTCCCATATGTCCCCCACATTTCACATGTTGGGAAAAGCGCATGGGGAGCATTTGCGGAATCCAAGAAGTCTTGGAAATCGTTATGTCTCCCATGCCACATTTTTGAAAGAAATAATAAATATAAAAAAATAAAATTACAAATAAAACAAAGCATGAAAATTCAAAAAAAAAGATTTTGTATGTTTTCATTATTTTCCACAGGTTAAAAAAAAGAGTCGTGAAAAAGAGGAAAAAAAATGACAGTGTAGAGATATAACTACTTATTTTTAGAGAGAAATCAATGTCCGAGTAGTATCGAAACTCTGCCGAAATTTTGAGAAAATGAAAAAAGGTCTTATTAGTTTGTTATATTAAAAGCAAAGGAAAAATAGAGAAAAAATCATCATTGTTCTGTCTTGTTTTTAAAAAAAATATAGAAAAGAAAATAGTTTGTTTTGCCATAAAAATAAAAAAAAAGGGTTTTGTTTTAAAATGGGTTTTGATTTATTTATCTGTTTATTAAAATGTCAAAATAAAAATAAAAATAATAAAATAAAAAGAGTTGGGCGCTGAAAGTAGTTTTACTATTTGTTGCAAATATATATATATATAAAAAAAAATCCAAAAAGTTTTTCTTTATTCCCAAATATGTATATATATATCTTTATCTGTTGCAAGAACATTTGTCTTACCAAAAGTTTTTAGAATCCCAATTTTCAAAACAAATAATCCAAAAATATTTTCCATTATTGACTTCTTTAGAAAGTCTTTCTAGTTGTTTCTTTAAAAAATAAAATAAAAAAATAAAATAAAAATAAAAAAAATATATAATATAAGGTAAAGGTAAAATTCCGAAAAATATTTTTTTCTTTTCTTTAGAATAAAAAAAAAACGAAAATTCAAAAATATTAGTCTTTCTTTTAAAAAGAAAATCAACCAGAAAATAATATTTCCTTGCTTCTTTTAAAGTAGTTCTTTTAAACGAAAATTCAAAAAAAAAGTTAGTTCATCTTTTTATTATTATTTGTCTACTTATTCTTATTTGCCCGAACTACGCGGGTTTGATTCTCACCGGATGTGAGATACGTAGGCAACCCTCATCGGGTCCAACCCCACCTTCTCAAAAAAGAAGGGATGTTTTATGTTTTTCGTTAATTTGTTTGTTTGTTATGAGTGAAAAATAATAGTCTATTTGATTGTTGTGAAAAAAAAGAATAATAATTATATAGAAATGGAAAAGGGTCTTCTCAATAATAGTTTATTCGCCCGAACTACGCGGGTTTGATTCTCACCGGATGTGAGATACGTAGGCAACCCTCATCGGGTCCAACCCCCTTTTTGCTAAAAAAGCCAAAAACAAATAATAATAATAATAAAAAAAAAACATGTCAAGTTTTTATTCATAAATAAGTCGGGTGATGTCCAACTTCCCCTTTTACAAAAAATAGCAAATATGTCAAGTTTCATAAAGAAGTCGGGTGATGCTGTTTTATCAAGACATAGCCGAATGTTCCCGAAAGGGACGCCGGAAGGCTGACTTTGCATAAACAGCCACTTTTGGGTCATTTTTAAGACTTGGTCCATTTGACCCCCACAGCCTAAAAATCTTCGTCCCCGAGACGTTGACAGGCCGTGTTTGCAATATTGAGTTTCCTATTTTTGAAAAAAACAATAAAAGAGCCATAACTAAGTCAGGAGATGTTGTTTGTCATAAATAGCTGAATGTTCCCGAAAGGGACGCCGGAAGGCTGACTTTGCGTAAACAGCCACCTTTGGGTCATTCTGAGATATGGACCCACACAGCCTTAAAAATCTTCGTCCCCGAGGCGCTGAAGGGTCGTGTTTGCAACACCAGGTTCTTATTGAAATTTGAAAAGAAAAAAAACAAAGAGTCGGCGGTCAGGTGAATACCGTTTGAATTTTGTCATAATGAGCCGAGCCAGCTTCGGCCGCGTCTTAAACCGTTCTTGCCGAAATAGCCTTAGAGAATCTTTCAGTTGTCGAAAGGTTATTTTCGTAAAAGAATGGACAAGCTTGTAAAGTGTCAAAATAATCCTCCCCAGCCTCAAAATTCATGTGAAGTTTGCCAGGGGCCACATTTGCAAAAATGACCGTTTGGTTTCATTTGTCAAACGGAGAAAGGGAGCTGGCCTTTTGTTTTGAGTTTATAATATTTTAGAGTATGCAGGTTATTTGATTTTCGAGACCGTTTGTTGTCTTTTGTCAAAATCTGTTAGTATTGTTAGTGTTTAAACTTTTGTAATCAAGTTTGTTTTATTATGAAATTGAAAATTCAAAAAAAAAATGTTTTATTATTATTTATCGTTTATTTGGCCGAACTACGCAAGGTCTGATTCATGCGGGGTCATGATACGTAGGCAATCTCCATAAGATTCGACCACAACAAAAAAAAGAAATGAAAAAAAGAAATGAAAAAAGAAATGAAAAAAGAAATGAAAAAAAAAAAAGAAATGAAAAAAGAATGAAAAAAAGAATGAAAAAGAAAAAGCGAAAAAAAAGAAAAAAAAAGAAGAACATCGAAAAAGAAAAAGAAAAAAGATGTTGTTAATAATGAGGACCGACTGAGTCCATTCTAACCTGTTTGTTTTGCAAAAAAGTTAAGGTGGTTGGTTTGTGGTAAGCCGGACAATGACACCCGGAATCCTTTACTTGCACCTCATGATGCACACTCTGCGGGGATCAGGCCTGATGACAGAAGCATTCGAGTCCTATTGGGAACTTGTTGACTAAGGGTAATGATATTGAAGTCATTTCAATACTAATGCAAAGCTCAGTGGCTACGATGCCAAGTTTGATAAAATGGGAGGACGCTCCGTTCCTTGGTTAACAAGAAAGAAGCAGTTGGTGGCTTATTTTGTTGTCATTTCTGTTGTCCGGATTATTAAGGTTGTAATGTTGATTTTGTCTTGTGTCAAACCTTCTTATCTTTTCCTTTTGTCATATCAGTTTGTGTAAGTTTTGTCAAGTCTGTGTTAGGATTTTATTCTGGTTGTTTCGGTTTGTTTTTATTTCTTCAAACCATTTCACCGGTAATCTAATAAAAAATTCGGTCCTCTATTTATCTCCAGTCATCTTTTTGTTTAGTTCTTCTATCATTTTTTGATTCAATGCCGATTCTAGGAACATGACATGCGCACACACTTTGGGCCTAGTCTTTAAAGTTAATCATAAAATCCCAGAAAGGCGACCAAACCATTTAAAGGAAATAAGAACGGTTTGGGATTATTTGAAGCCCGAGTCATGTGGAACTGGGGCAAGTTAAGCACAAAGAAAACCGTTAAAAGCAAGGTTCGCAAAATTGGCATGAGGGTCGGTCATGATAATGAGAGTGTCGCCCAACGGTGCTTAGAAATGACAAAGGAAAAATAAAATGTTTAACATAATTGTCAAGTCCAGCACCATCAGAAGAGACTACAAATTTAAAGTGTGTTGTTTGCACTTGGCATGTTTTGAAGACTGGAATGACGAAGGCATTTTGTTCTGCTACCCAAACACTTTATCCTTCGTTACCCCTTTTGAGCCTTATTTATTTTCTTTCATACCCCTCGTTCGGAGTTAGTAGCAACGAATAAAATACGCAAGCATGGCGGGTAAGAGAAAAGAAAGAAAAGAAAACAACAAAATAGGAAAAGAAGAATGAAAGAAAAAGAGAAAAAAAAACGACGAAAGAAAATGAGAAAAGAAAAAGAGAAAAGAAAAATGATAACAAAAAGCAAAAAAGGGAAAGTCAAATGAAAAAGAGGAATTGGGAACTACGTTTGACCTGATTCCTCAAAGAGGATATGTAGGCGCTTCACGGCTCGGTCATAGTTTTGAAAAATGAAAAAATCATCAATTAAAATATCCCCAAGCAAGAAACTGGGGCAAAAGTTGCGTTTGTTGTAAATAAATCTAATTCCGAAGGTTGTAATTAATAACCCAAAATTAATGCATTTTTGAGCCTTTTATACCCTTTCTTTCTAGCCCTATCCAAAACCCACATTACGGTCCAAAGAAAGACCTTCCGATCAATCTTCAAAAGATGCCAAGTCAGACAAATGAAGAGTCTTACCGGCGAACATAACATTCTGTTCCACAGCAGAAAGGACTCTAATCTCCAGCAGGAAGAGTCATACCGGCGACACTCCAAATCCCCAGTTGGAAAATGATACAAATGAGAGAGTCTTATCGGTGAAAACCTTCACAGGCACCATAAGGCGATGAAAGCTGAGAGAAAAGCCAAAAATGAGAGAGACTTGATAGTGAAAACCCTTCGGGCACTACAAGTCGAATAAGATTGAGAATCAGATGGGGAATCGCCGATTGAAGATCTTGAAAGATGATTGACAGTAGAGGATAGGCCACATACGCATGTCATGGCCATTAGAGTCGGTATCTGCGTTTGATAGGTTTTTATTTATAGTTTCTTTTATAAAAGAGTCGTTGTTTCCTTTGTCTTTTATTTTGTTTCTGTTATCTTTCTCCTTTCATAAAAGATTCCCCAATAGAGTCTGTCTGGTCAGAACAAGTATGAAATGACTTCGAATAGGCCATCAGCTTTCCAAAATGAGATCTGACTAGTACATCCAAGTGGCATAGTCAGCGAGGAACAAGCGCGAGGCCAGTGTCAAAATATATATCCCCAGCAAAAGGCCCATGAACAGAGCAAGGAGAGCAGTGATCATGATTTGGCAAAATCCATACTAGACTAAGAGGTCGGGGAAATGCCAGTTTCCAAGCTATGCCACAAAAGAAGAGGGATATCCCCCAGCAGGAAGGGATTATCCCCAGCACATAATATCATCCCCAACAAGTTGTGCAACGCAAAGCAAGGAAGGAAAAAAGGAAAAGCTATCCCGTTGGGAGTATCACAACCAACCACCATGTTTTAAACTAACAATTTTGTTTGATTTGAAACAGGTAAAGGAAATGGCATTGATGCCAGAACTGCGTGCCACAAGGGATATTATCAAACTGGGGCAGAAAATTTTCCTTCCATTTAGAAAATTTTCTGGAAG
Source organism: Nicotiana tabacum (assembly GCF_000715075.1). Taxonomy (NCBI): domain Eukaryota; kingdom Viridiplantae; phylum Streptophyta; class Magnoliopsida; order Solanales; family Solanaceae; genus Nicotiana; species Nicotiana tabacum. Next base: position 177,189,171 of record NC_134082.1, on the reverse strand, counting down.
TCAGGTACCCCCAGCTGATAACATTTTACCCCCCCAACAGGTAAGTAAATCAAGGGAGGTAGTCTTTGAAGGATAAAGCTATGCAAAAACAAAACAAAAAAAGGAATAAAAAAAAAAGAAGAATAATAATAAAAAGTGGGGAAGATAGAAAAGGAAAGTTCATCCCAATCCCCAGCAAGTATTCGAGGTAAGACATTTTCAAGTCTTAAAGATATTTTGGGTTCATCCGCCCTCAAATAGGATATGTCGGGTTCATCCGCCCTCAAATAGGATATGTCGGGTTCATCCGCTCTCAAATAGGATATGTTGGGTTCATCCGCCCTCAAATAGGATCTGTCGGGTTCATCCGCCCTCAAATAGGATCTGTCGGGTTCATCCGCCCTCAAATAGGATATGTTGGGTTCATCCGCCCTCAAATAGGATATGTTGGGTTCATCCGCCCTCAAATAGGATATGTTGGGTTCATCCGCCCTCAAATAGGATCTGTCGGGTTCATCCGCCCTCAAATAGGATATGTTGGGTTCATCCGCCCTCAAATAGGATATGTTGGGTTCATCCGCCCTCAAATAGGATATGTCGGGTTCATCCGCCCTCAAATAGGATCTGTCGGGTTCATCCGCCCTCAAATAGGATCTGTCGGGTTCATCCGCCCTCAAATAGGATCTGTTGGGTTCATCCGCCCTCAAATAGGATCTGTTGGGTTCATCCGCCCTCAAATAGGATATGTTGGGTTCATCCGCCCTCAAATAGGATATGTTGGGTTCATCCGCCCTCAAATAGGATATGTCGGGTTCATCCGCCCTCAAATAGGATATGTTGGGTTCATCCGCCCTCAAATAGGATATGTCGGGTTCATCCGCCCTCAAATAGGATATGTCGGGTTCATCCGCCCTCAAATAGGATATGTCGGGTTCATCCGCCCTCAAATAGGATATGTCGGGTTCATCCGCCCTCAAATAGGATATGTCGGGTTCATCCGCCCTCAAATAGGATCTGTCGGGTTCATCCGCCCTCAAATAGGATATGTCGGGTTCATCCGCCCTCAAATAGGATCTGTCGGGTTCATCCGCCCTCAAATAGGATCTTATTTTCAAAGTTATTGTTGAAACCAGGCGCCCACCTGAATAACGAGAGAAATACTTTTATGTTCTAGTTTGACAGGCGCCCACCTGAATAACGAGAGGAATACATTTCAGTACTTGCATTTCATGTAACCAGGCGCCCACCTGTATAACGAGAGGAATACATTTCAGTCTTTTTTTTACTTTCAAGTGTTGAAATTGGGAGCCCGCCCAGATAACAAAGGCATAAATTCAGTCTTTTTATTTTTTGTCGAAGTTGGGAGACCGCCCAGATAATAGAGGCATACTTTCAGTCTTTTATTTTAAGTGTCGAAATTGGGAGCCCGCCCAGATAATAGAGGCATACGTTCAGTCTTTTATTTTAAGTGTTGAAATTGGGAGCCCGCCCAGATAACAGAGGCATACATTCAGTCTTTTTAAGTGTTGAAATTGGGAGCCCGCCCAGATAACAGAGGCATACATTCAGTCTTTTATTTCAAGTGTTGAAATTGGGAGCCCGCCCAGATAATAGAGGCATACATTCCACGTCTTTACCCATAGGAGATGCATTTCCTCCTAAGAATAGTTCACCCATAGGAGACGCACTTCCTAAAATTCAGTTTTACCATAGGAGACGCACTTCCTAAGTTCAGTTTTACCATTAGGAGACGCACTTCCTAAGAATAGGTTCACCAATAGGAGACGCACTTCCTAAGTTAAGTTTTACCAATAGGAGACGCACTTCCTAGATCCATTGTGCCAATAGGAGACGCACTTCCTAAGCAAGTTTCATCAATAGGAGACGCACTTCCTAAGAATAGTTTCACCATAGGAGACGCACTTCCTAAGAATAGTTTCACCATAGGAGACGCACTTCCTAAAGTTCAGTTTCACCATAGGAGACGCACTTCCTAAAGCAAGTTTTATCAGTAGGAGACGCACTTCCTAAGATAAGTTTCACCAGTAGGAGACGCACTTCCTAAGCTCAGTTTCACCAATAGGAGACGCACTTCCTAAAAATATTTCACCAGTAGGAGACGCACTTACTAAGCAAGTTTCACCATAGGAGACGCACTTCCTAAGTTTCAGTTTCACCAATAGGAGACGCACTTCCTAAGATATGTTTCACCATAGGAGACGCACTTCCTAAAGTTCAGTTTCACCATAGGAGACGCACTTCCTAAAGTTCAGTTTCACCATAGGAGACGCACTTCCTAAGTTCATTTCACCCATAGGAGACGCACTTCCTAAGTTCATTTCACCCATAGGAGACGCACTTCCTAAGTTTAGTTCTACCAATAGGAGACGCACTTCCTAAGTTCAGTTTTACCATTAGGAGACGCACTTCCTAAGAATAGGTTCACCAATAGGAGACACACTTCCTAAGTTGATTTCACCAATAGGAGACGCACTTCCTAAGCTAAGTTTTACCAATAGGAGACGCACTTCCTAAGCTAAGTTTTACCAATAGGAGACGCACTTCCTAGATCCATTGTACCAATAGGAGACGCACTTCCTAAGAATAGTTTCACCCAGTAGGAGACGCACTTCCTAAGAACAGTTATCCCCAATAGGAGACGCACTTCCTAAGTTTATTGTACCCATAGGAGACGCACTTCCTAAGTTTATTGTACCCACAGGAGACGCACTTCCTCAAAGTTTAGTTTTACCCGTAGGAGACGCACTTCCTAATCGAGATTTTATTCATAGGAGACGCACTTCCTAGTTTCTAGTCACTGAAGTTTTCACCCTTAGGAGACGCACTTCCTAGTTTAGCTCATTCCGATTCAACCATAGAAGACACACTTTCTAGTTTGAGTCGTTGAGGTTTTTATTTTAGCAAACACATTTGCTAGCAAGAGTTTTGGTTTTACTTATAGGAGATGCACATCCTAGCCTAGTCTTTAGTTCACTCTCATCATTGCATCAGTAGTGTAAGTAAGTTACGATTTTGCTAACGACTCACAAACCTTCCCAGTACAAACTGGGTTAGGAAATTTTGTTTGTTTTAATTGTCAGGGACCCGCCTGTAGAACGGAGGTTGTTGCGTGTCGAAGATAGAAGAAGTCAGGAGTCCGCCTGTAGAACGGGGAAACATTTTTCAAGATCAAGCAGTGACCCACTGGAAAGCAGAAGGTTACAACAAAAATCCCCAGCACTTAATCCAAGATAGAAGCAACAAGAAGCTCGCCCCAAGAATGCAAGCCAACAGTCTGGGATGATCAACAGAAGCTGGTCACCAAAAAACAAAAAAAAAAAAACAAGAAGAAAAAAAGAGAGAAAAAAAGAAAAAAAGAAAAGAACCCAAATTACGGAAGTGGAGAACAAATGTGGTCTGCTCAAGAACTAGCGCCTACAACTAGCAAGTATCAAGGTTCAGATCCAAAGTCTGTATGAAGCACCATTCAAGACTCAAGACCAAGTTTCAGAAGACTTAAGAGATAGGAATCCTTGTAACTAGTAGCTGATAGGCTTAGTTAGTCTTTTTCAGTTTTCATTTTTGTTGTAATGACAGGACCGCGGACCGGAACCTCAACGGAACGGCACCTCGATCGGCTCTTCACCTCGGTACACTCTACCATCTCTCTCCCATTTTCGAACTACACGTGGCCTGATTCCTGTATAACCAAGGATATGTAGGCAGCTCAGATACCAGGGCTCGGTCACATTCCCTCCCTTTCCTTAAGTGTAGTCCGTCCAAGTAATGGTCGGGTCAAAAACACGTCTAGTCGTTCTTTGTCGGAAAACTCTTCGTGTTTCCAGTCAAAGAGGAGCAGCTGTAAGCACGTGATTTTTGACCCTCCCCGAGAATTTTCACATTTTTAGCATGAATATGTGAAATTGGGTCTAGTATAGCTATTTTAACTATTTTTACTTTATTTCGTTGCAAAAAGAAAATTTCAAAATATATATATATAAATTTTAGTTTATGTATTTCCCATAAACTTGAAAAATACAAAAATTGCACTTTATTTTTGTACCTTATATAATTTCGAAAAAATACAAAAATAATAATTCTATTAAAGTTTTATAGGCATTTTTAACTTTGAAAAAATACAAAAATATTACCTCATATTTTATCTTAATATTTTAAAACGAAAATTACAAAAAAAAATAGTTTTATTAATATTTTGTAGCTATTTTAACCCTTGAAAAATATTTAAAAAGATATAGTTTTGTTTAAATACTAGTCTTATTTTTGGTAGTTATTTTGCTTACATAGGACTAGTTAAGCAACGTGTTCCTATTTCTCGGGTCCGGGCAAAAGAATAATATTCGGGTTTAAACTACCCGGTTTTAGGCCTAATTTTCGGACCTAGCCCATAATAAACCGTGTCCAGGACACGTGGGGAACCCCACCACGCGTGGGGGACATATGCCTCGAACCCCACCACGCGTGGGGCTCATTTTCATGGGCAAAGCATTACAAAACACGGACAGACTTTCAGGACTTGGGATTTTTAAAAAAGAGTGATGTTCATCATCTTCTTCTTCATAAAGAAGAAGAAGAAAAACCCTACAAAAAAAGGGAGCCCAACTCCTCATGGCCTTCCACCATCGTCAACCCGTCACTGCCGTCGTCGTCCAACCACCCCGTCTCGACCAACTCCCCGTCACCTCCACCATAACCGACGACCACTGTTGAATCTTCTTCTTCAAGAAGAAGAAGAAGCAAACACCAGCGGAACCCTACCAAAACACCCTACTGTCCAAACCCTCTGTCTCACCTTCCCGTGGACCTCAACCCAAAACCACCAGCTCCCTCCACCTTCGTCAACGGTTCAAACGACCTTAACCACTTCCCCTCCGTCGACCCACTGTCGCACCCAACGGACCCCGTCACCTTCCCCAGCACCGGACCAACTTCCCTCAACAACCCCAACAACCTCCAGCTCCACCGCGTCGACCCTACTGCCCAAAACCACCAAGAACAACCACCCTTCCACCTCCAGTTACCGGCCTCACCATCGACCACCACCAGTCGACGACCCAACGACCCTAGGCCCCCCCCCACGTCCAAAAGACTACTCCCTCACGTCCGCGACACCCACTCCTCCATTACTGCCCACACGCCACCCCTTCACGTCCAAAACCACCAACAAAACCCTCGCGTCCAAAGCCACCGGCGTACACCACCAAACAGGTCCGTCAGTAGCCCCCCCCCCCCGCGTCGACCTTACTGCTGTCGACGTCGTTCCGTCTTTCGCGAGCAGTTGTGGGTTGCCGCGATCCCGCCTTGCCGAGTTTTCTGTTTTTCGTCGAGGTCCGGTACGTCGAGGTGTTTGTCCGAGGTTTCATCATTATTCCTCGTCGAGTGAGGTCCGGTTCGAGTTCCGTAGGAAGCACTGTTTGTCGTTCTAGGATTGTCGAGGTTCGAAGGTTGGTGTTCTTCGTCCCTTGTTTCATTTTGTTCGTTTTGCATATTATGGTTCAAGGCAATAAATGAGAATATTCGATATATATGAATGTCAACAATGCAATTTGTGTTGTTGTGTTAAAAATGTTTATGTTATGTTTAGTTACTGCTTGCTTAAAGTAAATGTGAGCATATGAACGAGGTTATTCTATTTTTCATTTTTACCATGGATATTATTACCTGTTAGAATCGTTTTTTTTTCTTTTCGTTTAATCTTGGATGGCTTCACTAGTAGGAAATCGTAGTTGTTTTAAGTTTGCCCTTAAATAGTAAAAATGAGACGAGCCTCGAAAAATGCACAAGCTGCGGGGCCCTCTAAATGTATATATTAGAATAATTAGAATTCGGGACATGCCGTTTAGCGAATTTTACGGCCTTCCCCAAAATAATAATGCGCTAGTTGCTTTAGGCGCGCCTTCAATAATGTTATCTCCCTAAACTCGGGTGCACATTTATGTGACCCAAATCCAAATCTCAACGGAGTCGAAATGTGTCTCTAGTCACGGGCGCATTGATTGTGGCGAGGCCGAGATGTATTTCCATGACGTTGCAAATTCCTTTAAAAAATAAGAATGAGATGAGCCTCGCCGAATAAAAATACAAATTGCGGGGCCCTCAGTAAATACTTGTTTTAAATTACTTAGAATTCAGGAGGGCCGCTTAGTGAATTTCGTGGCCTTCCCAAAATAATAACGCGATAGTCTCTTTAGGAGCGTGTTTAATAATTTAATTTTCTTAAACTCGGGTGTGCATTTCATGCGACCCAAAATCCAAATCTCAAAACATCAAATAAAATGCGTTCCGGATTGTGGGTGCATTTCATGTGACGCAGTCCAAAGCCGTGTTTTAAACGATGTTCACATTCTCCTAAAAACAATAATAGTAAAGCGGTTAAAAGATAAATTTGCACATAAGTTCATAGTGTATTAAAAATCAGATAAATAAGCCAAATATAACAGTTGAGCGACCGTGCTAGAACCACGGAACTCGGGAATGCCTAACACCTTCTCCCGGGTTAACAGAATTCCTTATCTAGATTTCTGGTACGCAGACTGTAATATAGAGTCATTATTTTCCTCGATTCGGGATTAAAATTGGTGACTTGGGACACCCTAAATCTCCCAAGTGGCGACTCTGAAATAATTAAATGAATCCCGTTTCGATTGTCCTTTAATTGGAAAAACTCCCTTCACCCCAAGCGGGTACGGAAAAAGGAGGTGTGACAGCTCTGGCGACTCTACTATACAGAAACAAGGTAGACATGGAAAGGAAATACAGCTTAGCACCAATAATAACAATCGGGGATCTCCCAGGATACCGTCCTATAGTCCCATCTATACATATCCAGTGGATCTCCTGGGATCCCCTCCCGTAGTCCAACTCATAGTATGTGGGGATCTACCGGAATCCCGTTCCGTAGTCCCAAATATAAATACCCAGTACTGAGAGAAATCTACCGGGTGCATTCCCGTAGTTCCATATAACTGTGCATGGGGATCTACCAGGAATCTAACCCATAGTCCCAAAGTAAATGTGTAGGGGGATCTACCGGGAATCTAACCCGTAGTCCCAAAGTAAACAGATAAGGGGGAGCTACCGGAATCCCACATCTGTAGTCCCAAAATAAATACACAGCAGCAGCGGGAAGATATACAGAAATGGCAAAAATTCATATTAAGGCAATAAGTGATTCTAGCCTAGCATGCTGCACAAAATTCAAGTAAGGCAGGTTAAATCAAATAAATCAATTAAGTCACTTAGACATGCTTTCCTAAGCTAACAACAGACTTAATAGTGCAAGTAATAGAAATAGGAAAGGAAACATACTAGTAAATACTTAAAGAAAATCGGATTTCCAACAATTAGCACAAGTACGCACTCGTCACCTTACGTACAAGGTATTTCAATTACCAAACATACCAATCCTAAGGGGAAGGTCCCCCACACAAGGTTAGACAAGTCACTTACCTCGAACCGGCTCAAAAATCAATCCGAAACCACGTTCTTGCCACAAGTACTCGACTCCAAATATCCCAAATCTATTCAATTCAATTTCATAATGTAAATAACACTTTAAGTAACTGATTCTACAATTAAAGTCTAAGCTAATACGTGAAATTATGAAAAATGACCAAAACGCCCCTCGGACCCACTTCTCGGAATCGGGTAAAATTTATATTTTCAGAAACCTTGTATTCTCATGAGTCTATACATAACAAGAACACTGAAATCGTAGTCCAAATGACCCCTCAAATCCTCATTTAAAAGTCTTTTAAACTCAAGCCCTAATTACCCCTTTTCCAAAAAGTTGTTACAGCTAATTAGGTCTTTAATCACATAAAAATGAGTTATGAAGTCAAAAAAGTTACCTCCAAGTGATTCCCCTTGAATCCCTCTTCAACCCTCTTCAAAAAGCTTCAAAATCGCCTAACAATGGAGGAACCTAGGCTAAAATTCGCGAAATAAACCTTTTAAAATATTTTGCCCAGGCATTTAATTCCTTCTTCGCGAACGCGGCCAAACCCTTGCGTTCGCGAAGCACGAAAATGACGTTGACCAAAAGTCCTCTTATGCGAACGCGACAATCCCTCGCGATCGCGATGCTTTACCCGGCTAACCTCCGCGAACGCGTTCCTCTCATCGCAAACGCGATGAGTAAATTCTACTGGGCCAAATTTCCTCCTTCGCAAATGCGGAGCTCCCATCGCGAACGCGAAGGATTAACATTTGCTTTCCTTAACTGACTCTTCGCGAACGTGAGGGTCCACTCGCGAACGCGAAGGGTAAAATTCCTCTGCAACAGCTGAACAAAATCTGCAACTTTTTAACAACTAAAAATGATCCGTTGAGCATCCGAAACACAACCCGAGGCCCCCGGGACCTCAACCAAAGGCACCAACATATCCTAAAACCTTATTCAAACTTATACAAATCTTCAAAACACCTCAAACGACATCAAATCAACCAAAACACATCGGATTCAAGCCTAAGCTTTCCAAAATCTTCTGAGTTACGTTTTTGATAAAAAACCCAACCAAACCACCTCCGAATGACCTGAAATTTTGCACACACATCCCAAATGACATAACGGAACTACTGCAACTCTCGAAATTCCATTCCGACCCTCGGATCAAAATCTCACTATCGAACCGAAAACTTCCAAAATTCAACTTTCGGCATTTCAAGCCTAAACAAGCTACAGACCTCCAAAACACAATCCGAACATGCTCCTAACCCCGAAATCACCCAACGGAGCTAACGAAACAATTAAATTTCCATTCCGAGGACATCTTCACACTTTTCTGACTACGGTCAACTTTTCAAAACTTAAGCTCTCATTTAGGGACTAAGTGTCCCAAAACTCTCCGAAACTTAAAACCGAACATCCCAGCAAATCAAAATAGCAGAAATAAACTCGAGGGAAGCAGTTAATAGGGGATGAGGGCGTTAATTCTTAAGACGACCGGCCGAGTCATCACATCCTCCTACACTTAAACATTCGTTCGTCCTCGAACGAGCATAAAGACATACCTGAATAGTGAAAAGATGATGGTAACGGTTGTACATATCCTGCTCGGTCTCCCAGGTCGCCTCCTCGACCGGCTGACCCACCCATTGAACCTTCAGTGATGCAATGTTCTTTAACCTCAGCTTTCTAACCTGCCTGTCCAATATTGCCACTGGCTCCTCAATATAGGATAGATCCTTGCCCAACTGGACTGAACTGAAATCCAACACGTGTGACAGGTCGCCGTGATACCTTCGGAGCATCGAAACATGAAATACCGGATGAACTCTGACCAAGCTGGGAGGTAAGGCAAGCTCATAAGCAACCTCCCCAACAAGCCTCAATATCTCAAAAGGGCCAATAAATCTCGGACTCAACTTTTCTTTCTTCCAAAACCTCATAATGCCCTTCATAGGCGAAACCCGAAGCAGAACCCGCTCTCCAACCATATAGGAAATATCACGAACCTTCCGGCCTGCGTAACTCTTTTGTCTGGACTGGGCTGTACAGAGTCTATCCTGAATTACCTTAACCTTCTCCAAAGTATCTTGAACCAAGTCCGTGCCCAATAATTTGGCCTCACCCGGCTCAAACCAACCCACCGGAGATCTACACTGCCTACCATTTAAAGCCTCATACGGTGTCATCTGAATGCTAGACTGATAACTGTTGTTGTAAGCAAACTCTGCCAATGGCAAGAACTGATCCCAAGACCCTCCAAACTCAATCACACATGCACGGAGCATATCCTTAAGAATCTGAATAGTGCGCTCGGACTGTCCGTCCATCTGAGGGTGAAATGCTGTACTCAACTCCACCCAAGTACCCAACTCATGTTGAACGACCCTCTAGAACCGTGATGTAAACTGAGTACCCCTATCTGAGATGATGGACACTGGAATACCATGCAAACGGACAATCTTCCGGATATAAATCCCCGCCAACCGCTCCGAAGAACAAGTAGTACACACAAGAATAAAATGAGCGGACTTGGTCAGCCGATCCACAATCATCCAAATATCATCAAACTTTCTCAAAGTCTGTGGGAGCCCAACTACAAAGTCCATGGTAATCCGCTCCCACTTCCATTCCGAAATCTCTATCTGCTGAAGCAACCCACCTGGTCTCTGGTGCTCATACTTCACCTGCTGACAGTTGAGACACCGAGCTATGAATCCAACTATATCTTTCTTCATCCGCCTCCACCAATAGTGATGTCTCAAATCCTGGTAAATCTTCGCAGCATTCGGATGGATGGAATACCGCGAACTATGGGCCTCCTCTAGAATCAACTCTCGAAGCCTATCAACATTGGGTACACAAATCCGACCCTGCATCCTCAATACCCCATCATCCACCAATAGTCACATCTCTGGCATCACCGTGCTGAACCTTGTCCTTGAGGACAAGCAAATGAGGGTCATCATACTGCCGCTCCCTGATACAATCAAATAAGGAAGACCGAGAAACCATGAAAGCTAGAACCTGACTGGGCTCCGAAAGATCCAATCTCACAAACTGGCTGGCTAAGGCCTGAATATCCATCGCCATAGGCCTCTCTGATGCTGGTAAATAAGCGAAACTCCCCAAACTCTCTGCCTAGTGACTCAAAGCATCGTCCACCACATTGGCCTTGCCCGGGTGATACAAAATAGTGATATCATAGTCCTTCAGCAACTCTAACCACCTCCTCTGGCGCAAATTTAGATCTTTTTGCTTGAACAAGTGCTGCAAGCTCCGATGGTCAGTATAAATCTCACAAGGCACACCGTCTAAGTAATGGCGCCAAATTTTTAGGGCGTGAACAATGGCAGCTAACTCAAGGTCGTGAACATGGTAGTTTTTCTCATGTATCTTCAATTGTCTGGACGCGTAGGCAATCACCCTACCGTCCTGCATCAACACCGCTCCGAGGCCAATCCTTGAGGAATCACAATAGACAGTATAAGAGCCCGAACCTGTAGGCAATATCAAAATCGGGGTTGTGGTCAAAGCTGTCTTGAGCTTCTGAAAGCTCGCCTCACACTCCTCCGTCCATTGGAACAGAGCACCCTTCTGGGCCAACCTGGTCATAGGGGCTGCAATCAATGAGAACCCCTCCACAAAATGATGGTAGTAGCCCGCCAAACCAAGGAAACTGCGGATCTCGGTAGCTGAGGATGGTCTGAGCCAACTCTGCACGGCCTCTATCTTCTTCGGATCCACTTGAATACCCTCACTCGATACCATGTGGCCTAAGAATGCCATTGAATCCAACCAAAACTCACATTTCGAGAATTTAGCATATAACTTCTTCTCTCTCAGAGTTTGAAGCACAACCCTCAGATGCTGCTCATGATCTTCCCGACTCCGGGAATACACCAGAATGTCATCAATAAAGACAATGATGAATGAGTCAAGATATGGCCGGGACACACTGTGCATCAAATGCATAAAGGCTGCCGGGGCATTGGTTAGCCCAAATGACATGACAAGGAACTCGTAATGACCATACCGAGTCCTGAAAGCAGTCTTCGGGATATCTGGCTCTTGAATCTTCAACTGATGGTAACCTGAGCGCAAATCAATCTTAGAAAACACATGTTCGCCCTGAAGTTGGTCAAACAGATCATCAATATGAGGCAAAGGATAACAGTTCTTCACTATCACTTTGTTCAACTGGCGATAATCAATACACCTACGCATAGAACCATCCTTTTTCTTCACAAACAAGACAGGAACACCCCAAGGTGATACACTGGGCCGAATATAACACTTATCAAGCAATTCCTGCAACTGATCCTTCAACTCCTTCAACTCAGGAAGAGCCATACGATACGGAGGAATAGAAATGGGCTGAGTGCCCGACAATATATCAATGCCAAAATCAATATCTCTATCAAGCGGCATGCCCGGAAGATCAGCTGGAAACATATCGGGAAAGTCCCGTACTACTGGGACTGAGTCAACTGAAGGGGTATCAATACTGACGTCTCTCACATAAGCTAAATACGCGTCACACCCCTTCCCAATCATACGCTGAGCTTTCAGAAAAGAAATAACTCTACTGGGAGTGTAATCTAAAGTACCCCTCCACTCAACACGCGGTACACCTGGCATAGCCAGCGTCACGGTTTTGGCGTGACAATCAAGAATAGCATAATGGGACGACAACCAGTCCATGCCCAAGATAATGTCAAAATCTACCATGCTGAGTAACAACAAATAGGTTTTGGTCTCAAAACCACTAAGAGCAACCAAACATTACTGATAAATGCGGTCCACAATAAGAGAATCTCCCACAGGAGTAGAAACATAAACAGGGGAACTCAAAGAATCCCGAGATACACCCAAATGCAGAGCAAAATAAGAAGACACATAAGAGTAAGTAGATCTTGGATCTAAGAGTGAACATACAAGGTCTGAAGAAATACAATACACTAATTCTGAACAAATGGAAATGAAACAGGAAATGGAGATAGAGGGAGACGCCAGGGCCTGCGGATGCCTGCAGGTCTACCTTGGGTCTCCGAGTGGACTGAAGGAAGCCCTCCAACTGCTGTCCAAAAGCTGCTCCTGGATCTGCACACAGTGCAGAGTGTAGTATCAGCACAACCGACCCCATGTGCTGGTAAGTGCCTAGCCTAACCTCGACGAATTAGTGACGAGGCTAGGACCAAACTACCAAATAAACCTGTGCAGTTCATATATATATATATATACAACAGAAAGAAATACATAAATAACTAGTCAATGTGGGAGGGGGAAACATGCCGTAGGGGAGATAATAGATCCAAATAGAAAGGCATCAAGTAAGGAAAGAAAACAACATAACTAGAATATCAACAAGGAAGCAGAATTCAACAATTACACGGCATCATCCTTTGTGCTTTTACTCTCAGCCACACCAAAGCAGTTATATAATAAAAATGTGCACGACATCACCCTTCGTGCTTTTACTCTCATCCTCACCAAAACAATCATATAATCAAAATGTGCACGACATCACCCTTCGTGCTTTTACTCTCTTTCCTCACCATATAATCAATAGAATCGGCACGGAATGGTACGCCGTGCGGCACGACATCACCCTTCGTGCTTTATACTCTTTCCTCACAATAACAAACAATGCACGACATCACCCTTCGTGCTTTAACACTCTTTCTCACCCAAACAACAATCATAAGCAAATGGGTAAGGGAATAAACAAAAAAGTAATAGAGATCCTGGCAAGGGAACAATAGTTAAACAATTAAATCCCAGCAAGGGAACAACAATTAAACAATTAAATCCCGGCAAGTCACTTATACTTTCACAATTTCACTATACAACTTGAGCCAACGCTCCTCAATGTTCATAGATCACAATTCTTTCCACAAACTTTATACAACAAATAGAAATCTTCACCAAGGCATAAATAATACAACGAAATCATGAAAATCACAATATAAGGCCCACAGTCATGCTTGACACTAATGTATAGATACTCGTCACCATGCATATATGTCGTACTCGACAAGAAGCAAATAGCAAATAGGACATAACTCCTAATCCCTCAAGCTAAGGTTAGATCAAACACTTACCTCGATGCAACGAACACAATTCAAGCCTCAACTACTGCTTTACCTCTTGTTTCCACCACCAACTCGCTTGTATCTAATCACAATTTACTTAATTACATCAATAAATGTTAATTGAATCAATTTGAATGCATGAAAATGAGTTTTCCAAAGTTTTACCCAAATATATAATTTGTTTTGAAATCGGACCTCAAATCGAGGTCCAAATCCCCAATTTTTGAAAAACCTAGGTTCTACCAAAAACACCCAATTTCCCCCATGAAATTTTTTGATTTTAAGTTGAAATCATGTTAAAAGATGTTAATGATTGAAGAAAACTAGTGAAAAATGACTTACAATTGATTTGGAGAAGAAAGGTTGTTTAAAAAATCGCCTCTTATATTTTTGGGGTTTTTGAAAAGTGGAAAATAACTTAAAATCTCGTCTATTTATACCCCTCTCAGACCCCCTGTGCGGACCGCACAAAATGGACCGCGGCCGCATAGGCCTTTCTGAAGTGCTGCGGTCCAGTGCCCTGTGCGGACCGCATGAAATGGTCCACGGCCGCACAGGTCTCCACCGCGCTTCGCACAAAACCGACCGCGACCGCACTGGTCCGCTTCCACGGTCGCACACGATTTTGTGCGGACCGCACGGGCGGGTTCAGAGACCTGCAAACTTCTAGTTTTAAGTCTAAAACATCCCGAAACTCACCCGAGCCCTCGAGACTCCAACCCAAGTGTGCATACTAACTCAAAAATATCATATGGACCTGCTCGTGCGATCACATCATCAAAATAACATGTAAAATCATGAATTAAACCTCAAAACTCAACATTTTCATCAAGAACTCTCAAAGTTCATAACTCTTCCACCGGAAGTCCAACTCACGTCAAATAAATTCCGTTTTCCCCCAAATTTCACAGTTACCTTTCAAATACTATAACAAGTTTGTACCAGGCTCCGGAACCAAAATACGGGCCCGATAACAATATTTTCAAACATTAGTTCTTTTCTTTATTCCTTAGATAATTCAGCAAAACAATTTCTTTCAAAAATTGATTTTTAAGGCTTGGGACCTCGGAATTCATTTCCGGGCATACGCCCAAGTCACATATTTTACTGTGGACCTTCCGGGATTGTCGGAACACGAATCCGGGTCCGTTTGCTAAGAATGTTGACCAAAGTCAAACATAATCAAAGTTTTAACTCTAAAATTTCTATTTCTCATATTTTCACATAGAAGGCTTTCCGAATATAGGTCCGGACCATGCACGTAAATCAAGGTGGGGTAAAAGGGAGGTTTTTAGGCCTCAGAACACTGAATGCACTTGCAACATAAGTGATGACCTTTTGGGTCATCACATTCTCCACCTCTAAAACAACCGTTCGTCCTCAAACAGACATAAGAAGGAAGTACCTGAGTCGGGAAAAAGATGGGGATAACGGCTCCACATATCGGACTCAGACTCCCAGGTTGATGCCTTACTAGGTTGACCTCTCCACTAAACACGAACAAAAGGAAAACTCTTCGATCTCAATTGATGAACCTGCCGGTCTAGAATAGCTATGGGCTCCTCCTCGTAAGACAAGTCTTTGTCCAACTGGACAGTGCTGAAATCTAACACGTGGGATGGATCGCCGTGATATTTTCGAAGCATGGACACATGGAACACGGGATGCACGGCTGATAAGCTCGGCGGCAACGCAAGTTTGTAAGCCACCTCTCCCACTCGATCAAGAATCTCAAATGGGCCAATGAACCTAGGGCTAAGCTTTCCCTTCTTCCCAAATCTCATCACGCCCTTCATAGGTGACACTCGAAGCAATACCCACTCACCTACCATGAATGCCAAATCTCGAACCTTGCGGTCGGCATAACTCTTTTTCCTGGACTGAGCTGTACGAAGCCTATCCTGAATAATCTTGACCTTGTCCAAGGCATCCTGAACCAGATCCGTACCCAACAATCTAGCCTTTCCCGGCTCAAACCATCCAACCGGAGATCGACACCGCCTACCATATAAAGCCTCATAAGGAGCCATCTGGATACTCGACTGGTAATTGTTGTTGTAGGCAAACTCTGATAAAGGAAAAACTGATCCCACGAGCCTCCAAAGTCAATAACACAAGCTCGGAGCATATCCTCAAGAATCAGAATAGTCCGCTCAGACTGCTCGTCCGTCTGAGGATGAAATGATGTACTCAACTCAACCTGGGTGCCCAACTCTCGCTAAATTGCTCTCCAAAAATGCAAGGTAAACTGCGTACCTCGGTCCGAATGATAGATACAGGCACACCATGAAGGCGAATAATCTCCCGAATATAGATCACAGCTAACCTCTTGGATGAATAGGAGACTGCCACAGGAATGAAATGCGCTGACTTGGTCAGCCTATCAACAATGACCCATACTGCGTCAAACTTCCTCCGAGTCTGCAGGAGTCCAACATCGAAATCCATAGTGATCCACTCCCACTTCTACTCGGAAAGCTCAATCCTCTGAAATAAACCATCAGGCCTCTGATGCTCGTACTTAACTTGCTGACAATTCAAATACCGAGCTACATATACAACGATATCCTTCTTCATTCTCCGCCCCCAATAATACTGCCGCAAATCCTGATACATCTTCGCGGTGCCCGGATGAATAGAGTACCAGGAGGTATGTGCCTCTTCTAAAATCAACTCTCGGAGCCCATCCACATTAGGCACACAAACTCGACCCTGCAATCTCAAAACTCCATCATCACCTAAGGTAACCTGCTTGGAACCTCCGTGTTGCACCGTGTCTCTAAGGACACACAAATGGGGATCATCATACTGCCAATCACGGATACGCTCCAATAAAGAAGAACGAGCGACCGTGCAGGCCAATACACGACTAGGCTCAGAAATATCCAACCTCACAACATGATTGGACAAAGCCTGGACATTCAAAGCAAGCGGTCTCTCACCGACCAGAATATAAGCAAGACTGCCCATACTGACTGACTTCCTACTCAAAGCATCGTCCACCGCATTAGCCATTCTCGGATGATACAAGATAGTGACATCATAATCTTTCAACAACTCCAACCACCTCCTCTGTCTCAAATTCAACTCCTTTTGCTTGAACAAGTACTGAAGACTCTTGTGATCCATGAACACATCACATGCCACACCATACAGATAATTCCTCCAAATCTTCAATGCATGAATAATGGCTGCCAACTCCGAATCATGAATCAGATAGTTCTTCTCATGAATCTTCAACTGCCGTGAAGCATATGCAATGACTTTGCCATCCTGCATCAACACTGTACCAAGCCCAATACGAGATGCATCACAATAAACTGTATAAGGCCCTGAACCTGTGGGCAAAACCAACACCAGTACCGTAGTCAGAGCTGTCTTGAGCTTCTGAAAGCTCGCCTCACACTCGTTTGACCATCTGAACTAGGCACCCTTCTAGGTCAACCTGGTCATCGGGGCTGCGATAGATGAGAACCCCTCCACGAACCGACAGTAATAGCCTGCCAATCCCAAGAAACTCCGAATCTCTGTAGCTGATGCTGGTCTAGGCCAGTTCTTGACTGCCTCAATTTTCTTCGGATCAACCTGAATACCCTCTGCTGATACAACATGACCCAGAAATGCAACTGAACTCAACCAGAACTCACACTTCGAGAACTTAGCATATAACTGACTATCCCTTAAGGTCTGAAGAACCATTCTAAGATGCTGCTCGTGCTCCTCCCGGCTGCGGGAATATATCAAAATATCATCAATGAAGACTATCACGAACGAGTCCAAATAAGGCCTGAACACTCGGTTCATCAAATCTATAAAAGCTGCTGGGGCATTTGTCAACCCGTATGATATCACCAAGAACTCATAATGCACGTACCGAGTGCAGAAAGCTGCCTTAGAGATATCAGATGCCCTAATCCTCAACTGATGGTAGCCAGATATCAAGTCAATCTTCGAAAATACCTTGGCACCCTGAAGCTGATCAAACAAATTATCAATCCTCAGCAATGGATACTTATTGTTGATTGTAACCTTGTTCAACTGCCGGTAATCAATACACATTCTCATCGATCCGTCCTTCTTCTTAACAAACAACACCGACGCACCCCAAGGCAAAACACTAGGTCTATTGAAACCCTTCTCAAGCAAGTCTTGCAACTGTTCCTTCAACTCTTTCAACTCCAGCGAGGACCATACAATACGACGGAATAGAAATGGGCTGAGTACCCGGAGCCAAATCAATGCGAAAGTCAATATCCCTATCGGGTGGCATACCCTGCAGGTCCGAATGGAAAACATCAGGAAACGCTCAAACAACGGGCATATAATTAATAGAAGGGACCTCAACGCTAGAATCACGAACATATGCCAAATAGGCCAAACACCCCTTCTCGACCATACGCCGAGCCTTCATATACGAGATAACAATGCGGGTAGAATGACCAGGAGTCCCTCTCCACTCTAAACGGGGAAAATCCGGTAAGGCTAAGGTCACAGTCTTGGCATGACAGTCCAAGATAGCGTGGTAAGGTGATAACCAGTCCATCCCCAATATAACATCGAAATCGACCATGTTTAGAAGCAACGAATCCACACGAGTCTCAAAACCCCTAATCACCACAATACAAGATCGATAGACTCAATCTACCATAATAGAATCACCCACCGGTGTAGACACATAGATAGGACTACTCAATGAATCACTAGGCATGACCAGATACAGTGCAAAATAAGATGACACATACGAGTAGGTAGACCCTGGATCAAATAACACTGAAGCATCTCTATCACAAACCAAAATAGTACCTATAATGACTGCATCTGAAGCCTCAGCCTCGGGCCTAGCTGGAAATGCGTAATATCGGGGCTGGGCCCCACCACCCTGAACTACATCTCTAGGACGACCTGCAGCTGGTTGGCCTCCACCTCTAAAGGCCTGAGCTCGACCTCTAGTACCTTTACCTCCACCTCTAGCACCTCTACCCCTACCTCTAGCTGGCTGGGCGAGCTGTGGAACACTTGGTGCCTGTACTATAGCACGAGAACCCTGATGCTGAGAGCTACTCAGTGCTCGAGGGCAAAACCTGGCAATGTGACCCGTATCACCACAAGTGTAACAATCCCTCGGCTGCTGAGACTGCTGGCCTTGGTGACCTGAATGACCACCTCGAAAACTCTGAAGCGGTGGTGCACGGATAGGAGCAGGTGGTGCACTGTAGGATTGCTGATCAAGATACTGCATCTGGGGACCACGACCACTTGGAGTACCGTAAGAAACCTGGAGCACTGACTGAAAGGGCCTAGGAGGATGGCCTCTACCATACGAATCTCGACCTCCGGATGAGGTACCACTGAATCGGCCTGAATGATGGGGCCTCTTGTCTGACCCATGACCGCCTCCCTGTGACAGAACCATCTCAACTGTACAGGCCACATTGGCCACCTCCTGAAAAGTAATCTCACTCCCAGCCTCTCTAGCCATCTGAAGACGAATCAGATGAATAAGACCGTCAATAAACCTCCTCACCCTCTCTTTCTCGGTGGGGAGTATGAGAGAGAATGGCGAGCCAAATCGATGAACCTAGTCTCATACTGGGTAACAGTCATGGAACCTTACTGGAGGCACTCAAACTGCCTCCGTAGGCCTCTCTCTGAGTAACGGGGAGAAACTTCTCCAGAAATAGCTGTGTGAACTGCTCCCAAGTCAAGGCTGGCGATCCGACTGGTCTCGCTAAGCAATAATCCCTCCACCAAGTCTTGGCGGATCCAGACAAGCGAAATGTAGCCAAATCGACTCCATTGGTCTCAACAATGCCCATGTTCCTGAGAACCTTGTAGCAGCTGTCTAGATAATCCTAGGGATCCTCAGTAGATGCACCGCTGAAAGTAGAAGTGAAGAGATTGGTGAACCTATCCAGTCTTCACAAAGCATCGGCGGACATAGCCGCTCCATCACCGGTCTAAGCTACCACACCTGAATGTATTGCTCCAACTGGCTGAACCGCTGGAGTCTAAATCTGAGGAGCTACCTGCTCCGGAGTGCGAGTAGCAGGAGTCTGGGCCCCTTCTCTAGCCTGAGAGACGGCTGGTGCTACAGGAAGCAAGCCTGCCCGGGTGACACTCTCCATGAGGCCCACTAATCGGACCAGAGCATCCTGAAAAACTGGGGTAGAAATAAACCCCTCTGGGACCTGAGCTGGGCCCACCGGAACTGCTGGAGCCGGAACCTCCTCATCAAAATCAACCTAAGGCTCTGTCACTGGGGCTGCTACTCGGGGCTGAGATCTTCCCCTACATCGGCCTCTAACACGGCCTCGGCCTCGCCCTCTGCCCCTCGTGGGAGAGGCTGCTAGGGGCTCGGGCTGCTGAGTGGAAGATGAGGAAGCACGTGTTCTCGCAATCTGAGAAAGAACGGAGTAGAAGTTCAATTAGCATTGAGAAACAAAACCGCACGATAGGAAAGAATAAATGTGAAGTTTTTCCTAACTATGTAGCCTCTGGGGGATAAATACAGACGTCTCCGTACCGATCCCTCAGACTCTACTAAGCTTGTCTGTGAACTGTGAGACCTATGTAACCTAGAGCTTTGATACCAACTTGTCACGACCCGGATTTCCCATCCTCGAGAGTCGTGATGGCGCCTACTAATAGGAGCTAGGCAAGCCAAACCTTAACTACTTGCTACACTTTCATATTGCTTAATTTTAACAAACACAAGGCGATAACATGATAACAGCGGAATTTTAAGTAAATAGGCGAAAGTCAACAATTAAATATCTTAAGTCTACGTCTATTACAACTTTTAAAACCTCAAATACCCAAAACCTGGTGTCATAGTGTCATAGACTATCTAAGAGTTACTATATACAAGGTCTGAAGAAATACAATACACTATTTCTGAACAAATAGAAATGAAATAGGAAATAGAGATAGAGGGAGACGCCAGGGCCTGCGGACGCTTGCAGGTCTACCTTGGGTCTCTGAGTGGACTGAAGGAAGCCCTCCAACTACTGTCCAAAATCTGTTCCTAGATCTGCACACAGTGCAGAGTGTAGTATCAACACAACCGACCCCATGTGTTGGTAAGTGCCTAGCCTAACCTCGGCGAAGTAGTGACGAGGCTAGGACTAGACTACCAAATAAACCTGTGCAGTTCATATATATATACAACGGAAAGAAATATAGAAATAACCAGTCAATGTAGGAGGGGGAAACATGCTGTGGGGGAGATAATAGTTCTGAATAGAAAGACATCAAGTAAGGAAAGAAAACAACATATCTAAAATATCAACAAGGAAGCAGAATTCAACAATTGCACGGCATCACCCTTCGTGCTTTTACTCTCAGCCTTACCAAAGCAGTTATATAATAAAAATGTGCACGACATCACCCTTCGTGCTTTTACTCTCGTCCTCACCAAAACAATCATATAATGAAAATGTGTACGGCATCACCTTTAGTGCTTTTACTCTCTTTCTTCACCATATAATCAATAGAATCGGCACGGAATGGTACGTCGTGCGGCACGACATCACCCTTCGTGCGTTATACTCTTTCCTCACAATAACAAATAATGCATGGCATTACCCTTCGTGCTTTAACACTTTTCCTCACCCAAACAACAATCACAAGCAAAGGGGCAAGGGAATAAACAAAATAGTAATAGAGATCCCGGCAAGGGAACAATAGTTAAACAATTAAATCCTGGCAAGGGAACAACAATTAAACAATTAAATCCCGGCAAGAGAACAACAAATAAATCAACAATAGCCCGGCAAGGGTGACAACATAATGATCTCTTCTCATTCTCAATTTTACTTCACAATCCACTTCACAACTCGAGCCAATGCTCTAGAGGTTCGATTATCACTTATACTCTCACAACTCATTTCACAACTCGAGCCAATGCTCTAAAAGTTCAATTGTCACTTATACTTTCTCAATTTTGCTATACAACTTGAGCCAATGCTCCTCGATGTTCATAGATCACAATTCTTTCCACAAACTTTATACAACAATTAGAAATCTTCACCAAGGCATGAATAATACAATGAAATCATGAAAATCATAATATAAGACCCACAGTCATGCTTGACACCAACGTATAGATACTCGTCACCATGCCTATACGTCGTACTCGACAAGAAGCAAATAGTAAATAGGATACAACTCCTAATCCCTCAAGCTAAGGTTAGACCAAACACTTACCTCGGTGCAACGAACACAATTCAAGCCTCAACTACCGCTTTACCTCTTGTTTCCACCACCAACTCGCTTGTATCTAGCCACAATTTACTTAATTACATCAATAAATGTTAAATGAATCAATTTGAATGCATGAAAATGAGTTTTCCAAAGTTTTACCCAAAAAAAGTCAAAATCACCCCCGGCCCCACGTGGTCAAAACCCGAGGTTCGAACCAAAACCCGATTACTCATTCCTCCATGAACCCAAATATATAATTTGTTTTGAAATCGGACCTCAAATCGAGGTCCAAATCTCCAATTTTTGAAAAACCTAGGTTCTACCCAAAACACCCAATTTTCCCCATGAAAATCTTTGATTTTAAGTTGAAATCATGTTAAAAGATGTTAATGATTGAAGAAAACTAGTGAAAAATGACTTACAATTGATTTGGAGAAGAAAGGTTGTTTGAAAAATCGCCTCTTATGTTTTTGGGGTTTTTGAAAAGTGGAAAATAACTTAAAATCTCGTCTAGTTATACCCCTCTCAGACCCCCTGTGCGGACCGCACGAAATGGATCGCGACCGCATAGACCTTCCTGAAGTGCTGCGGTCCAGTGCCCTGTGCGTACCGCACGAAATGGACCGCGGCCACACAGGTCTCCACCGTGCTCCGCACGAAACTGACCGCGACCGCACTGGTCTGCTTCCACGGTCGCATATGATTTTGTGCGGACCGCACGGGCGGGTTCAGAGACCTGCAAACTTTTGGTTTTAAGTCTAAAACATCCCGAACCTACCCGAAACTCACCCGAGCCCTCGGGACTCCAACCAAAGTGTGCATACTAACTCAAAAATATTTATATGGACCTGCTCGTGCGATCACAACATCAAAATAACATGTAAAATCATGAATTAAACCTCAAAACTCAACATTTTCATCAAGAACTCTCAAAGTTCATAACTCTTCCACCGGAAGTCCAACTCATGCCAAAAAAACTCCGTTTTTTTTACCAAATTTCACAGTTATCTTTCAAATACTATAACAAGTTTGTACCGAGCTCCGGAACCAAAATACGGGCCCGATAACAATGGTTTCAAACATTAGTTCTTTCTTTATTCCTTAGATAATTCAGTAAAACAATTTCTTTCAAAAATTGATTTTTAAGGCTTGGTACCTCGGAATTCATTTCCGGGCATACGCCCAAGTCCCATATTTTACTGCGGACTTCCCGGGATCGTCGGAACACGGATCCGGATCCGTTTGATAAGAATGTTGACCAAAGTCAACCATAATCAAAGTTTTAACTCTAAAATTTCTATTTCTCATATTTTCACATAGAAGGCTTTCCGAATATATATCTGAACCATGCACATAAATCAAGATAGGGTAAAAAGGGAGATTTTTAGGTCTCAGAACACTGAATACACTTGCAACACAAGTGATGACCTTTTGGGTCATTACACAACTAAAATGAGTTTGAATTAAGAATAATATTTTCAATTACAATATTATAAAAAATAATTATTATTGAAAAATAATGTTTAAGAAACTGAAATTTTAAGAAAGACATATTTTTTAAGAGATATCAACACACCAAATAAGAGTTCAAATAGTAGTAAAGAGTTAAGTCTTATCCAAAGAGTCATTCATTGTCTCAACATTTGATTGTTTAACCATAAATATGAGTTATTATTTTGCTTCTTGACTATTTTAGGATCCAATGACACCGGCAAGAATGATATCAAAAAAAATAAATAGAAGAAATGGTTAATTTTTTTCATGTAGTTAATATCCAATGATTATCTATATTTACTGAAAAAGTGTAAATTTTAAGATTATTTACATATAATCCAAATAAGTTAAATATTTAACATGATTAGTGTCCACGCATCCGCACGGGTACTAATACTAGTTTTTATATGAAAGGCAAATGTCTTGTTCTTTATTAATATTGGTGTAAACATCGTTGCGAATAAATTTTTACCATTCTAAGCGTGTGGATGATAGGAATCACGTGGAGGAGGGGAAAATGTACACAAAATAAATGTTTAAAAGCCTCGCGGGAAATACACATAATAGCTACATAAAAGTTCTTGATGAATCAACTAATTAAAAGTCAATTTTGCAAGCTGTTCCTCTTAGACCATTCTCAGCTTTTAGGCTGAGTAATGAAGGAAATGTTTATGTATTAAATTAGAGAAAAACAAATATGTAAAAGCACAATTCGCGACTAATAAAACTAGTACACTATTCTTGAATTTTACTTGAGAGACTCATTTTCAATATGATGATTAATTGAGTGGCTACGGTTAGCACCGACAATTTAGATAAATTTTTTTTTTTTATGCCTTCTCGTTGGGAAATTTATTCTTATTTTCAGATAAACGAATTTAATTTGTTTCGCCTATCTATTACTAATAAGTTCTTCAAGCACGTTGGGAAAACAAAAACCCTTTCTCGATTTTTCAGTATTCTCTTTCATATTGCAAGTGAAATTACAAAGCTCCAAATTAGTACTACTTTTTTGTAGTTTTCTGATACATGCAGAGTAAAGTACTGTAAACCTACTGAAAATTCCAAAGCCTTTTTTCGTAATAAAAGCATCTCTTTCATAATTTACAGAAATTAAGGCCCGTTTGGCCATAAAAAGAATTTCACTTTTTAAAGATTTCTTTTTTTTTTTATTTACTTTTTTCCGGAACTAGTGTTAGGTCATGAAATATTTTAAATTCAATTAACTTCAGAATTTTCCAAAAATTTAAAAGAATTCCAAAAACTATTTCAAAATTCTCACTTCATATCATATTCACAAAAATTCAAAAATATCTCCCAATTGTATTCATACACAACTTTAATTTTCAAATATCATTTTAGCTCGAAGAAGAATTTCACTTTTTCCGGAATTTCAGAATTCTTATGTCCAAACACCCACTAAGTTTGCATGTCAAACAGTACTTGCCAAATAAATTTCTTACATTTAACACATCTTCAAGAGCTATTTTAATCAACTAACGAAGGATTCGTGATTCATAAATACACCTGGAACCCCTTATTAATATGCTAATCCAGCTTCATATTATGGAAAAGATAGTGATAAAAATCATTAACTGATTAAATTTCTATTAATTAGACATAAACCTTATGGTAATAATACCCTATCAATTTAAAATATATTTTACACAAATACATTGGAAGATTAATTTTTGGCGTAATGACTTCCTGGCCACTTAAACTTGTAGGGCTTTTAAAAGCCGATACATGAACTTGCACTTTTTCTATTTGAACACTCCAACTTGATGCAATAGATACTAATAAACACATTTGACCGCTGACTATGTCTATATGGAAGCGATGCAGCTGACATGGCTAAATTGTGTGCAAATCACGCTACAAAGGCGCGCGGATTGTATTATTTTTATTAAAAAAATATGAGAATCAAAATAAAATATAAATGAGACCAAAAAAGAAAAGAAAAAAAGAGACCTTTCCCTTTTCCCTTCTCTTTTCCCCTCCTTCCCAGTGTCTGACGTCTTCCCCACCAAAAAGAAATCGTCCATGCATTTTGTTGCATCCATTTTTGCTCTCTCGTTCTCTACAATACTTCCTTTTTCTCTCTATATATATGTAAATCTGCACCTGTATAATTGTATCTATAAATCTCTGTTCTATTTATCTTTATCGGAACTATAACCCGCCACCGACCACCGCCGTTATTTTTTTTCACAGTGTTACTTTGACCCACTTTTTTTTTTTGGCTTAAGATTCAGTTCAAGATTCTATAATTTTATGCTCATTTGCATGTCTAGTGCTGGAGTTATTTCTTTTTTTTTTTAGTTTCTTGGGGTTTATTTGATCTGGGTCAGTTGATTTGTTAACTGGTTTTTTCTTAGGGTTTTGGTTGATTTAAGAGTTGATTAATAAGATTTGACTGCTAAAAAGTAAAGCAGAGAAAAGAGTTTACAGGAGAGATAGCCGACAGTGATAGAGATGCCGGAGATGGTGGTGAGACGGAGGTAATCGAGGGTGTTGAAATTGGCAACAGTCTTAGTAAAAGGTGGGTTTCGATCTATAACTAGGTATTCCGGCTTTGCCAATGCTGTTATGTTTGTGTTCATCTTCCCTATTAGCAGCTACTCTTTTGGACGGTCGCCGACGACGGGACGCTAGGATGGTTTTTAATCGGAAAATGCAAGTGTCAGTAGTTGTATATGTTATCTTTGCTATAATTGTGGGTGACTGATTAATACAGGTGTCAAAAAAAAGTGAATGAATGGATGATGTGGCTATGCAAAATATTGAATTAAATCCATGTCAGCAGCAACTGAACAACACACATTATTACAAGTATTTATTAGTAGCCATTTTTTCAAGTAAAGGTGTTCAAATGGGAAAGCCAAGAGTTTATATATCGGCTTTACAAACTGATACAAGTTTAAATGGCCAGGAAGCCATTTCGCCTTAATTTTTTGTTTTTGTTGTTGAGAAAAAGGTGTTCACATGCTATAGTACTGGATGATAAAAGACCATGAAAAGATTAAAAGGATTCACGTGCTATAGTTGGTAATCAGAAGACCATGCACATGCACGCATGCAATTTGTTCCTGTACCTTGAGCCTAGGAGGGCCCTCATGATCAATTAAAAAAAATCTTTAATTTAATTCCCCAAGGTTATACTTGTAGGTTCAAATCTTAATATTTTTTTGAATCACCTTATTAAAATTTCTCGCTCGGCCGTGCATGCAACGCCTCAAGTATCAAGAAAAGAAGAGGGTAGAGGTCACTTTCATTTTCAGTAACCTGCTGAATTTACTACTGGCATACTGTAAACAAGGGACGCTTTAAACTTGGTGATGATTTGAGGCTAGTGTATTTCTCGCAAGCAGGTTAATTAAAGTAACAGATAAACAGTATTATAACTATTTGTACTGATGGTTGTGCAGTAAACACTCAATTTATGTCATAAAAAGTGAAATGTGAATCCCAAAGAGTAAAACGAATTAGCTCTTTTCCTTGTTGGAACACTGGATAATCAATGCTTGATTTCATGGTGGTGAGAGGGTTGGGGATGGCAGGTATAGTTGTATTTCATTATTTGGATAATGCAACCATTGTGGAAGTAGGAGGAGATTCAATGTTAACCTTAAACTGACAACAGAAAATACTAAAATTTACAAGGATTCCTTCAATTCTTCTTAATCCCAAGATATAGAAAAACAAATTTTCAAGATATTACTCCCTCCGGTTCATAATAAGTGACCAATTTATTTTTTTATTTTGGTCCAAAATAAGTGTCCATTTATATAATAAAAAAAAAATTATTTTTACAAAATTGCCCTTATGTATACATATCCCTAAAAAGTTTTCTTACTCCTCACATTAAATATTTAATTAAGGGTAGTTTAGTCATATTAGGTATTTTGTATAGAATTTAGTATTTTCTTAATGGGCATGCCTAAAGCAAATTGGTCACTTATCGTGGACCGGAAGGAATAGAGAATAGTACACTTTACTCCCCCCCGGTCCACAATAAGTGACCAATTTATTTTTTTATTTTGGTCCAAAATAAGTGTCCATTTATATAATCAAGAAAAAATTCAATTTGTTTTTCCAAAATTACCCTTATGTACGTATCCCTAAAAAGTCATTTACTCCTCAGATTTGAGAAGAGAAGTAAGTGCTACTATAACTATGGTACAACATTTAATAAAGGGTAGTTTAATCACACTAACTATTTTTGTCTAAAATTTAGTATTACCTTAATGGGTATGCCCAAAGCAAATTGATTAGTTATTGCGGACCGGAAGGAATAATTAGTCTTTTTTTTACGGTTGTAGATTTCAAAATTTAGATAATCCGATTTGTAAGCTGAGACTCGAGAGTATGAGTTTTGAATACATGCTTATACTACAGGAAATAAAGTTTTCAGTATTCTGTGGTGACCTCTAGCTAGTCGCCAACAAAAGTAAGTTTCAACGGCGAACTATATATCGCTACTTCGAGCAGGTACCTACCTAAAATCTATTGTGGCGACTTGGCATTTACATTTGGTGGCGACTAAAAAGGTTGGCACGGAATATTATCATTGAAAACAAGTGTTAACTCTATTTATACTTGGTTTTTTCACCCATATAAAGGTTCTAAACATAAATTGTGAGTTATGTTGAACTTGTTGCACCCATCTGGTTCGCCGATGCTTTTTTCTCTCCCCCATTGCATAGACTCCTCGTTCCTTAGGCAAGCTACTGTGTCTTCGGGGGCGGATTTATAGCCTAATATATGAGGCACGTGAACTCATGGTCTTTTCGCCAAATTGGATATTTTATGTACATATTTTCTAAAATTGATCTAATATATATTATTTGTTAGCATCCATGCTCCAAAGGCCCTAAATTAATGGTGATGTTGAGTTATTTATTAGAGGAGCAGGAATCAATTCCCACTAAATATTTTTTTTCTCCTTTCTTTAGTGGTGCACCCAGGCTATAAAAATTCTAGATCTGTGTCTTAGCAGACTAAGAGGCACGTTAGACCAATAATCATTATCGAAAAATGAACATGTAAGTGATGGTATTTCACGCAATATAGATAAGGAATGTTGTAAATGTTGCGGAAGCCAAATGTATATAGTGTGAATAAGTCACAACTACTATACCAAAAATTATGACAGCCACCAAATAATAAATAAGACAATAAAACAACAATAAAGGGAACACCAGAATTTACGAGGTTCGGCTAATTTTGCCTACTCCTCGGACACAACCAAATATTTTATTCCACTCCAAAAATACAAGTGAAATAATACTAAAGAGAGAAGATACAAATGCCTTAAACAGATGAGAAGGCAAATGAGAGGTGTGTTTCAATCCTAAACATTAGGCCTTCTTTTATAGGGGAAAAATCCCCTCCAAACTTAACTCCCAACCAATGTGGGACTTTGGCATTTTGCCAAACTTCAACAAATCTCCACCTTGGCAAAATTCCACATTTTCAATTCTCTCTCAATAACAAATTTTGGTTGTGTCTTCATCTTCAATCTTCAGTGTTCAACAATGTTGATCAAATCCAAACAATGTTGAAATTTGACCGCAGTCACCACCTTTGTCAGCATATCAGCAGGATTCTCTGTAGTATGAATTTTCTTCACCGTGACTCCACCTTCTTCTATGATTTCTCGTACGAAATGATACCGAACATCAATGTGCTTCGTCCTTGCATGATAAACTTGGTTCTTCGCTAATTGAATAGCACTTTGACTATCACAAAAAATTGTGATACCTTTTTGTTCAACACCAAGCTCCTTTAGCAATCCTTGAAGCCAAATTGCCTCTTTCACAGCATCTGTAATAGCCATGTACTCTGCCTCTGTTGTAGACAAAGCAACTGTTGACTGCAAAGTAGACTTCCAACTAACTGGTGCCTTTGCAAAAGTAAACACATAACCAGTAGTTGATCTTCGTTTGTCCATATCACCCGCAAAATCTGAGTCACAATATCCAACTACAGACTGATTGTCTTCCTGCTCAAAAACTAACCCGACATCTACAGTATTATGAATATACCGTAGAATCCACTTCACAGCTTGCCAATGCTCCTTCCCTGGATTGTGCATATATCTGCTAATAACTCCAACAGCTTGTGAAATGTCAGGCCTTGTGCAAACCATTGCATACATCAAGCTACCAACAACATTTGCGTATGGTACCTTTGACATATACTCTCGTTCAGCTTCATCCATTGGCGACATAGTAGTACTTAGCTTAAAATGGGAAGCAAGTGGAGTACTAACTGGCTTAGTCTTGTCATCTATGCCAAAACGTTGAAGTACTCTCTTCAAATATTCCTTTTGAGATAAACAGAGTTTCTTTGAACGTCTATCTCTAATTATCTCCATGCCAAGAATTTTCTTTGCCTCACCCAAATCCTTCATCTCGAACTCCTTCTTCAGTTGAATCTTCAACTTATCAATTTCTTCCAAATTCTTGGAAGCTATCAACATATCATCAACATATAGGAGAAGATATACAAAGGAACCATCTTTAAGCTTGTGCAAATACACACAATGATCGTATTTGCTTCTCTTGTACCCTTGCCGCAACATAAACTCGTCAAATCGCTTGTACCATTGTCTAGAAGATTGTTTCAATCCGTACAACGATTTTTCAAGTTTGCACACCATATTTTCTTTTCCAGCAACTTTGAATCCTTCTGGCTGAGTCATGTAGATTTCCTCCTCCAAGTTTCCATGTAAAAACGCAGTTTTTACATCCATCTGAACTAGTTCCAAATCCAATTGTGCTACCAAAGCCAACATAATTCTAATGGAGGAATGTTTTACAACTGGAGAAAATACTTCATTGTAATCAATTCCCTCCTTTTGAGCATATCCTTTGGCCACCAATCTTGCTTTGTAGCGAACATCTAATTGGTTAGGAAATCCTTCTTTCTTTGCAAATACCCATTTGCACCCAATTGCTTTCTTTCCCTTCGGGAGATTGGCCAATCTCCATGTATGATTCTGATGAAGGGACTGTATTTCATCATTCATGGAAATCCTCCACTTATCTTCTTCTGAACTTTGGACAGCGTCTTTATAAGTAGTAGGAACATCATCAGCTACAATTGAGGTTGCACAAGCAACCGTCTCTATGAGACGAACAAGTTTCGTTATTGTTCTTTTTGGCCTGCTGGTTGCTATTGATTCAAGTTGTTGTTGAGATTCCTGAGTTGGAATCTCCTCTACTGGCTCTCCTTCCAGAGGGTAATCTTCATTTGTTTCCTCCTCTGCTTCTTGTGTAGGAAAAATAAATTTTCCCTCAAACTCCACCTGCTTAGAAGCACCTTCATTTTGTTTGGTATCTTCTGTTACCTTATTTACCATAGCAAATTCATCAAAGGTAACATCTCTGCTGAATATTACTTTCTTTGTCATAGGACACCATAAGCGATATCCTTTGACTCCAGAAGTAATTCCCATAAAAATAGCCTTCTTTGCCCTTGGATCCAATTTTGACTCCGTCACATGATAATATGCAGTTGAGCCAAACACGTGCAAAGAGTTATAATCTACAGCAGGTTTTCCGTACCATTTTTCAAATGGTGTTTTGCCATCAATAGCAGCAGATGGTAGACGATTAATGAGGTGGCATGCATATGTAATTGCCTCAGCCCAAAATTCTTTGCCCAAGCCAGCATTGGACAACATACACCGTACCTTCTCCAGCAAGGTCCGGTTCATACGTTCTGCCACTCCATTCTGTTGTGGTGTATGTCTAACAGTGAAGTGTCGGATGATGCCATCATTTTCACAGACCTTATTGAAATGATCATTTTTGTATTCACCTCCATTGTCTGTGCGAATACACTTGATTCTCCTGCCTGTCTGATTTTCCACCATCGTCTTCCATTTGAGAAAAATTCCCAACACTTCATCTTTGCTCTTCATTGTATACACTCATACTCTTCGGGAAAAATCATCAACAAAGGTTACAAAATAGTGCTTCCCACCCAATGAAGGTGTTTTGGAAGGACCCCAAACATCAGAGTGTACATAATCCAAAATGCCTTTAGTATTATGGATCGCTGTACCAAATTTAACCCTTGTCTGTTTCCCTTTAACACAATGCTCACAAAACTCCAAGTTGCAAGCCTTTACTCCTTTTAACAATCCTTGATCTGATAGAGTTTTCAAGGATTTTCCTCCAGCATGTCCCAAGCGCATGTGCCATAGCTTGGTTGCTTCTGCCTCTTTGTCGTCACTGGATGTTACTGTCGCTGTCCCAATAACTGTACTGCCACGATAGCGGTACATATTATTATTCTCCCGATTAGCCTTCATTACCACTAGTGCACCGGAGCATACTCTCATCACTCCATTTTCTGCAATGATTTTGAACCCTTTTGATTCTAGGGCTCCCACAGAGATGAGATTCTTCTTCAAATCCGGTACATATCGAACATCTATCAATGTTCTGATCATTCCATCATGGTTCCTTAATCGTATTGAACCAATGCCATATGAGGTAAGAGGGCTGTTATCCGCTGTGTGGATGACTCCATATTCTCCTTCTTGAAATTCCATGAACCAGTCCCTGTTGGGACACATATGATAGCTACAAGCCGAGTCCATCAACCATATGTCTGATGATGTTGATGACTCTGTTGTAACTAATGAGAAGTCTGAATCATCACAATCAGCTACATTTGAATCCATAATGGCCTTTCCATTGTTATGTTTGGCCTTATTCTTCAACTTCGGACAGTCTTTCTTCCAGTGCCCTTTTCTCGACAAAAGGCACATTCATCTTTGCTGGGTCTGGATCTTGACTTGGATCTTCCCTTCTTTGTCCTCGTTTGATTTTGAGGACGACCCCTCACAAATAGTGCTTCTCCTTCTCCGCCCTTCTGTTTTTCTCGCTTTCTTTGTTCATAGCTGTACAAAGCCGAACAAACTTCTCTGAGAGAAACTTCGTCATTTCCATGGAGTAGAGTAGTTTCAAGGTGCTCGTACTCATCAGGAAGTGACGCCAACAACATCAAGGCCAAGTCACCATCATCATAAGTTGTATCCATATTTTGCAAATCTGTAACCAACTTATTGAAACTGGTGATATGTTCATTCATCGTGGTACCAGGAACATAGGTGAAGTGAAACAGTCTCTTCTTCATGTACAATTTATTTTGACTATTTTTCTTCAAAAATTTATCCTCCAGTGCTTTCCATAATTTACTTGCAGAAGTTTCCTTTGTGTATGGATATTTCTGCTCTCTAGCAAGGTAGGATCGAATGGTACCGCAAGCAACACGGTTGATAATTCTCCAATCTTCTTCTCCAATAACATCTGGTTTCTTTTCTTCAATGGCCAGATCTAGCCCTTGTTGAAAAAGGACATCTAGAACCTCGCCTTGCCACATCCCAAAATGTCCGGACCCGTCAAATATTTCGACCGCAAATTTCGCATTTGACACAATTCTTGTCATAAGCGAAGATGCCAATGATGACGTATTGTTGACACTTGATGTAGATTCTTCTTGTTTATTGTCTCCCATCTTTGACACAAATATTATTTAATAGCTGACGACACAAATCAAGATTATTTCCTTTCTGGTGTGGAAGATCAGACTAAGCTGCAACCACAGAGCATACTCAGACAGAACCTTGACTCAGTTACCAAGATAAATCTTTTCTGATGTGGAAGATCAGACTATGCTGCAACCACAGAGCATACTTAGACAGTACCTTGGCTCTGATACCAATTGTTGCGGAAGCCAAATGTATATAGTGTGAATAAGTCACAACTACTATACCAAAAATTATGACAGCCACCAAATAATAAATAAGACAATAAAACAACAATAAAGGGAACACCAGAATTTACGAGGTTCGGCTAATTTTGCCTACTCCTCGGACACAACCAAATATTTTATTCCACTCCAAAAATACAAGTGAAATAATACTAAAGAGAGAAGATACAAATGCCTTAAACAGATGAGAAGGCAAATGAGAGGTGTGTTTCAATCCTAAACATTAGGCCTTCTTTTATAGGGGAAAATCCCCCCCAAACTTAACTCCCAACCAATGTGGGACTTTGGCATTTTGCCAAACTTCAACAAATCTCCACCTTGGCAAAATTGAGTGTTTTTACCAAAAGTGCAACCTTATATTAAAAAAAGTAACGCATCTGTGCTTCAGAATTTACTGAGAACTAACCCTTTCTTTTGCAATGCTATGGGTGCCAAGAAGGAGACAAAGACTTGGGATACTAGTTGAGGGTGTGAAGGAGTAGTAACTGTTCATACTTAGAAATTATTTACGCTCTAATATAATTGGCCAAATACATATACAAGTCATTAAACTTGGCCCAAATTTTTATTTTGCCACTTTTAACGTAGCCTTGTTCCATTTTGACCCTCTAACCCCATTTTTTTTGTTCCACTTTGACACAACTTTCGACGTAATAAATACAGGTTCAACTGAACTCATAACTTTCGACGTAGAGTGAAAATTTGTATGTAAAAATTCATTAAAATTGTAAAAAAAAATAGATATAAACCCGTAACTTTAAAAATATAATGGGTTCAATGTTAAAAACATTAAAATTGAATCCATAGGATTTAAATTCTGGATCCGCCTCTACGTTGGGAGTATGAAATTTGGCTTAAAAAATGGCTCTCACGCGCCTACAAGGGTGAGACAAATCACACATAGAATCTAGTCAACTTTTGTGTCAAAATAGAACAAAAGAAATGGGGTTGGAGGGCCAAAATGGAACAAGGCTGAGTTAAAGTGCCAAAATGAAAAATTGGGCCAAGTTTAATTGGCTGTCTATGTATTTGGCCAATATAATAACAACAACAAACCCAGTAGTTTCTCAAAAGTAAGGTCTGGGAATGGTAAGATATACATAGCCTTACGGTCTAATACAATACATTTCCAAAATCTTGGATCATTTATCCCATACAGAAGATGAAATTATAATCTTATAATCTCGGAATAACCTGTCTTTAACCAAACAAACCCCCTTAACCTTTAGTCTCATGTTTCTGTGAGGAAATTAAAGTTACCAAATTTACTATTGGTATCTTTTCCCTCTTGGGTCTACAAGCATGAATGTAAAATGGTCTCTGTTCACACATACTGAAAAATTTGTTGTTATGTATACTTTATCTAGCATGCATATATGGTAGGGTCATATTTAAGCAAACTGGGGGACGCACCTGAAAGTCCCATGCTCTTCTATACTTGTGTATTTGTGCTTGCTTTTGCTCATTCTATTAAAACATACAAACTGATTTCGCACAATTTTTTAACCTTACAGTTTGCTTATGCAAAGCTATACTCCGTTAGCTAAACCTATTTCCATTTTGGTCCGTTCTAAAAATAGTGAATCCTTTCTAAATTTGGAAACAATTTATCTTAAACTTCCAATTCTACCATTAATGAGAAGCATTTATAACCACACAAATACTTTTGACCCGTTTTTGACTTGTTTAGGATCACAAATTCTAAAAGTCTTCATTTTTTCTTCAACTCCGTAACAAGGGGTTCATATAAATTGGAACGGAGAAGGAGTACTATTTAAGGTCCCAAAGTCACAGTGAGTTTATTATTAAAGCAGTTGGCAAGTGCCTAAAAAAAACTAAAGAATCCAAAAGCTAGAAGAGAGGAAGGAGGAGAATACTTGGAATCTGGATCCTCCAATGAATCACCCGCTTCAAATATCAGAGGAAGAAGATGGATCATCAGAAGAAGAGGAGGAGGAAGAGGAAGTTTTTGAAGAAAATGGCATTGAGAACTTTCATAGTCATTGCCAAAACCAGCACTTACAGCAGCTGCCAATGCCACTCTGCCCAAAACCAACAAAATGGACTAATTTCACAACATATAAAGAAGAACTGAACAAAGTAACAAAATGTATGAAGCCAAAGAGAGCCAAACAAGATGTGATAGAAGTTCACAGAGGCCGAATTATTCGAGCCACGGGAAGAAAAGACAGGCACAGCAAAGTTTCAACTGCAATGGGTCCGAGGGACAGACGGGTTAGGCTTTCACCAAACACTGCAATTCAGTTCTATGATGTGCAAGATAGGCTTGGCTATGACCGTCCAAGTGAGGCCATTGATTGGCTGATTAAAGAAGCTAAAGCTGCAATTGATGCTCTTGGTAAGTTTCCTAAACTTAATGCCAAAATCCAGTATTCATTTGATCAACTTTTAGATGAAGGCTGTATAGAACAGCGTCCAAGATTTGGTCAACAAAATTATGGAATACCAAGTTCTGAATATGGAGTTCAGAACCACCAGCAGGAGGTGAATTATGGCATCCCAATTCAGAATGTGAGCTTGCTTTCATCAGCTGATGGTGCCATTTTCAGTGAGTTCCAGAGCTACCCACATGGCCATTTTCTCAATTTCCAGTCTTTTCAAGAAGACACAATCCTTTCCTCTGGTGGTCATCATGACAGCTTCTTAACCAGTTCATTTCCAATATATACCAATTCCAATTTGGAAATGACTAGATATAAAAGAAGTCTGAATGGGAATGTTGCCAGTTCAAATTCAGGAAATGGAGAGGATTATTCTTCATTCAGTTTATTAGCACATCATTTCCCATCAGTTTTAAGTGAAGACAAGGTCATTTCTCACAGGGAACCCCTTCAGTCCAGCTTTTTTCCTCTAATCAGTGGTGATCCATTGAGCACACAACTTCAGACCCTTTCTTATGATGGTTTGTCAGGGCAGATTTCAAGTGCACCAAGAATTCAAGGGGAAGAGGAGCAGGGCACATTTTCTGCTCTTTGACCCACGGCAACTGCATTACTCATTAAGACTTACTACTTTCCTTTCCAGATTCTTTTTTGACTTTTTTCAGGAGCTGAAATTTCTGCTGAGTGGACCGACGTAATGCAGAATTTCCTATATTATTGTCTTTCCTATATTGGGTACGAGATGTTTATCCAAATTATATAACCCTCTTGTCTCTAATTAAGCTTCTTTTTTATTTTTGTAATTTTACCTCAATTGGATGAGCAGCACCTCATCAAAAGATCCATAATCTCAATTTGGAGGGGGCACAAGAGGCGAAGAGGAAATAATAAAAAATGACAAGGCTTAAATTAAAAGCATGAATAGTTTAGACCTAAGGTAAGAGAAAGAAGAATCCTTGAATTAATGAAAGGAAGACAAAGATGCGAAAAGGGGGTTATGTATTTGGTCTTGTAGTTGTCAAGCAATCAAATCAAAGTGAGCAGTTCATATTGCTACTTAGTTGAGTCCCGAACCTAATTGTGGTTCTTTTGGACTCAAAATACATTAATAGATGAAAAAAAAGTGATATTTTTATATATAGCGCCACAATATCTGGCGCTATACATTAACAATAACGGCACCGTTAATGTATAGCGCCAGATATTGTGGCGCTATACTCCTTTTCCTAGCCCCACCAATAATTCCTGACTTCAATAATTCAAAAGCATATAGTGCCAACTTTTTGGGCGCTATATATATATATATAAAAAAATTCCCGGCTAGCCATTTCCTATATAAAGAGGTTAGGATTATATAGAAATTCATTCAAAAAAAATTTTAACTCTTGTTGAAACGTTTATTGTTGTTAAATTCTCCAATATTTTTTCATTATGTCTAAAAAGCGTAGAATAAGAGTTTCATTATATTGGGGGAGAGTGAGGTTGTGATGGAGAATAACTCCGTGGGCTACAGTTTACATGCTCAGTGTCATGTTAAATTGCCACTTACAATAGAGTACAATAAATTGATATCGTTGTTATGCAAAAAAATGAGTGTGAGGAAACGTTCAGTGATACTTAAAGTAACTGGAAGATA
Organism: Nicotiana tabacum; assembly: GCF_000715075.1. Classification (NCBI taxonomy): domain Eukaryota; kingdom Viridiplantae; phylum Streptophyta; class Magnoliopsida; order Solanales; family Solanaceae; genus Nicotiana; species Nicotiana tabacum. The sequence goes on along the minus strand of NC_134082.1, from coordinate 177,152,109 downwards.
TCCGTATTCCGTCACTCCGCAAGGAGTTGCTTTTTACTCGAAGTTTAACATCGACGATGATGAAACTTTGAGTGATTTTCTGAGGACTCCGGACGAATGCCGGGAATTTCTTGTAATCACAATGCTGGAGATGTACGTGAAGGTTGAAGCCGTTCTAAAAAACGAGGTTGTGCGTAGTAGAGATAACCTCCAGTCATTGGGTGGTTATTCTGGAACAGTTTTTGCCGGACAAGTTCCGGATGAAAGAGTTTTCCTTGATTTAAACTTATCACCGCCGGCGAATGAGCAGCGAGAAAATAATTTATACCCTGCTTTCCAATTCACAAGACGAGTGGTAAATTTCAATTTTCATTTGTGTTAATTATGTATATTTTTGGCGTATTGAATTTGTATTAACGCTCATATATTTAATAGGGGGTACCATCCGGATATGAATTTTACAAGTGGCCCATCCGGTAGTCATCACCTAATTGAAAACGTCCATCATGAAATTTCATCACATTACGACTTGTAAGTGAAGTGATATAGCCATATGGAAAGCATTTATTAATTCAGTAGCTTATATTTTTGTTGGTTTTGCAGTGAAAACGAGCAAGTTGAACCACCCGTACTCACTCAATTGACCGAAAACGACGTATTACATCGGGATCTGGCAGATACACAGAGTGAGGAACAGAACAATGTCGATGAATCCGGAGACGAGACACCCTTTTTATCGTGAGGATGGTGATGAGAAGAATGAGGAGGAAGGACCTGATTTGAAGAGAGACCCCCCTAGACGAAGATTTTATGAGTCCGAAGTGTCGTTTCATTCAAGGGAAATTCCTTACATTGATAACTTGCCAACCGTGCCGGATGTGGAAGCTCTCACAAGGGATTTTGATGAAATCCAAACAGCAATGTGGGATGAGTCTAGACCAACGGTACTTGCAAAGGGGATGCTTTTTCCCGATAAAGCACGCTTAAGCAGGGCTTGTAAAATGAACAACGTAAAAGAGTGTCGTGAGATGCAGGTATAGGAGTCAAGTTCGATGGTATACAAGGTTGTTTGCTGCAGGTGGTTTTTGCCATGTAATTGGATGTTGCGTGCGACCAAGAAGAAGACAGGTATGTGGAAAGTGGGTAAATACATTCCCACCCACACATGCGAAATGGACACATTCAACGGGAATCACTTCAACTTGGATATTGACTTGATTTCTCTTGTACTTATTCCGCACCTCGAAGCGTCCATAAGGTATACAATCAAAGAGTGCACTACATCAGCCCACCAGGAATATGGCCATACCATTACAAAAATAAAGTCGGGCGCAAAGGAGTGTTTGAAATTGTGCACGGTAATTGGGATAAGTCATTTGCATCTCTGCCAAAGTACATGGCCGCACTGCAGAACTTTAACCCCGGGACAATTGTTGAATGGAAGCTTGAGCAGAGTTTGGGAACACCAGAATACATATTCAATTACATGTTCTGGGCTTTTAAGCCAGCAATTGATGGTTTTTTGCATTGCCGGCCTGTAATATCCATAGACGGAACTCAAGTCTATGGAAAGTACGATATCAAGCTATTGATAGTCGTGGCAGTGGATGCTAATGGACTGATATTTCCTCTAGCTTTTGCTGTTTGTGCCAATGAAAGCACGAAGACGTGGACGCTATTTTTGAACCACCTGAAAGAGCACGTTGTCAAATAACGTTCAGGTATTTGTCTAATATCTGATCAACACGGTGGTATATTAAGTTCTGTGGAGAACTTGTCTGCATGGCAAGAACCTTATGCATACCACCGTTACTATATGAGGCATTTTAAGGCCAATTTCTAGAAGGCACATCCCAATAAGGATCTACATGATTTGATGTGGATGGAAGCAACAGACCACCAACAGCATAAATTTCGGAGGCATATGGATTCTATCAGGCAAGAAGACGAGGCAGCCTATCGTTGGTTAATGCGACATGACCCTGAAAAGTGGACGTTGCATATGGATGGTGGCAAACGATGGGGAATTTTACTACAAACGTGTCAGAGTCCTTCAACGGGTTATTGAAGTCGGCAAGAGGATTTCCCGTCACAGCCATGGTGCGGATGTCGTTCAAGCAGATGGCGGAGAGGTTTGTTGAATGGTCTGCAGCTACAACGGAATTGATGGAGAGGGGTGTTGAATTTATGCCAGTGCCGATGCAGAGATTTGAGAAATACAGACGGCGAGCACATTGGCATTCATTTTTTGCAGTATGACAACGAAATAGGTATTTTTGAAGTTCGCACCGCTATCCATAATAATCGGGGTAATAATGTACATACCCTAAATGAATCAGCAAGGTTATGCTCCTATGGGAAATGGTCCATCTACCACATGCCTTGCTCACATGCCATCAAGTGTTTTCAACGTGTTGGTTATACGGAGACCAACTATGTTGATCAACAATATATTGTTTCCAAGTACCTAAACACATATAGTGGTCAGTTGCAGCCAGTGGGTGTTGAGTATTATTGGCCTCCGGAACCATTTAAAATGGTGTGTAACAAGTCCTATTTGCGTAAAAGATAGGTGCAAAAGAGAACACGTATACGGAACCAAATGGATGTTAGTGACACTGTTTATGCGCACAAATGTGGTATATGCTCGCAAACATGACACGACCGTCGTAAATGTCCTTCAGCTGGTTTGGGTGGCAAAACTAATCAAGCTCGTGGTGGGTGTTGTTCTAGTGTACCTAACTACCCATGAGTTGATGTTGTAATAATTAGTTGTTATGTCTATGTTGCAAGATTTATGAAATAAAATTATTCTTGTTAACTATGATTTGTACTTTCCCATTTTACCTATTTAAATAATAATTTAATAAAATTATATGTATATTTATTATGTGTGTGTTGTCTTGTCGAACTGAAAAAGCTGACCAGCTGACATAAAGTTGTCTTGTCAACATCATGATATTTAACATGCAAAGTATAGCGCCATTAGATAGTACGTTATGTGTGTGTTGTCTCGCCTATAAATTACGGGCTCATTGTAGCTATTTTGTGTGCTCAAAATTTACTAAAAGCAAATATTTTATTAAAAGTAAGGTGTTTTTTACTAAAAGCAAATATTACACAAATGGCTCAACCGCTTCGTCCACCAAAGTGCAATTGTGGAAAAGCATGCTTGATGCAAAATTGTTGGGACGGTGGTGAAGTTGGACGCCGCTACTAGCACTGTATGAACCAGTTTTATAAGGTTCCCAGCGAACCTATTTGTGATTTTCAGGAATGGGTTGATGAACCATGTTATCAGGAATGTTACAGAGAACAACTGTAGTTTCTTCATAATATGTGTTTAAGACAACGGGAACATGAAAAAGAAAGCAATAGAATTATTGCAGACTTGAGGGCGAACCTGAAGGAGGTGGGAGAAGAAAAATGGAAAACACAATGGAATTGTGAAGCACAAAAGGTTCGTAAAAAAAAAAAATATAAACTGGAATTTGCGGAGGTGAAGGCAAAACTGAAAAAGGTAGAAGAAGAAAAAGAACAACTGGAAGAACGATTTAAGTGGTTGGAGCGGAGAATAAATAGCAACCGGGGCTAAACATTGGCATGTATGTATTTAGTGTATTTTTAATATTTCATGTATTTTTATTATGTTGGCCTGCTATGTTTGTGTTTGTGATTGTGTTTGTGTTGTAGTAATACTTTCCTTGTTTGTTGTACTAAATTTTATTTTAATTGAAGTAGAAGTTAAGTTTAAGTGCTTGTGTTGTACTAAATTTTATTGTAATTGAAGTGAAAGTTAAGTTTAAGTGCTTGTGTTGTACTAAATTTTATTTTATGAAACTATCAAACGAATGGAGAACTAAAAAAAGTAATACGCATATTCGATTAAATATTGTTGTTAATGTATACGAAAATATTATTTACACCATGTTAATGTGTCCCGCATCCGGTGTGTCTCAATGCAGCCGCTGGCCTGAGGCGCATCCCCTCCCGCACGGGTACGCTATCAGGATCATCATCATCAAGTCGTCTCTTTATAGCGGGATGTGGTGCTTGATGACATGTATCGGTGGTGCTGTCAGCTCCAATAGAAGGCTCACTAGGTTCCCCTAAGTGTTCGAGAACCCCCAAATAGAAGGAGCAACAGCAGCCTCGTATATCGCTGTACATCCACCTCCGCTGACTCATCGGTGATAGTATGGTGGATATGCACCAGGTGTTCTCTAATGGGGACCAACTGTATACGACTGGACCCAGACGCTACCGCCTCGTCCTCCGGCATGAAACCCGTGAGCATGTGCAACATATCCCAATATGCCTGTCGCGAATAATATCTCATGGTCGCAAGCAGTAAAACTGGCAAGCCATCAGCGGACAGGCCATATAAAATCTCAGCGTCCTGGAGTGTGATGGTGGCCTCGCCGATAGGCAAATGGAAAGTGTGCGTCTCCGGTCGCCACCGCTCAATCAAGGCCATGAGCAAAGCATAGTCGAGCTATATCCGGCCAATCCTAATAATCCTATATAATTCCATCTCCTCCAGGTAATGGACCACGTGGGGATGTAGAACGCGGGGAGGACTCAAAAACTCCCACAATAGATCCACTCTCCTAGCCTGAAAAGTCTGCGTAAGCAACTGTCCGTCCCATATATACTCGGATCTATGCTGGGGCTGTAGGGCTAATAGATCCAACATCCGAGGGCCGGGATGTATAGTCGCATCCATGTCGTCAACTGTAAATTCAAATTTTTTAAAAACTTAATTGTACAAATTATATATATATATATATATATGGGTTCAGGGATCGATATTTTGAGAACCAATGACACCAAACTATCATTAATAATTATGTATTTTTATTATAATTCCGTAATATCCATAGACGGAACTCATGTCTATGGAAAGTACGATATCAAGCTATTGATAGTCGTGGCAGTGGATGCTAATGGACAGATATTTCCTCTAGCTTTTGTTGTTTGTGCCAATGAAAGCACGGAGACGTGGACGCTGTTTTTGAACCACCTGAAAGAGCACGTTGTCAAACAGCGTTCAGGTATTTGTCTAATATTTGATCGGCACGGTGGTATATTAAGTTTGTAGAGAACTTGCCTGCATGGAAAGAACCTTATGCATACCACCGTTAGTGTGTGAGGTACTTAAAGGCCAATTTCCAGAAGGCACATCCCAACAAGGATCTACATGATTCGATGTGGATGGTAGCAACAGACAACCAACAGCATAAATTCCGGAGGCATATGGATTCTATCAGGCAAGAAGACGAGGCAGCCTATCGTTGGTTAATGCGACATGACCCTGAAAAGTGGACGTTGCATGCGGATGGTGGCAGACGATGGGGAATTCTTACTACAAATGTGTCAGAGTCCTTCAACGGGTTATTGAAGTCGGCAAGAGGATTGCCCGTCACAGCCATGGTGCGGATGTCATTCAAGCAGATGGCGGAGAGGTTTGTTGAACGGTCTGCAGCTGCAACGGAATTGATTGAGAGGGGTGTTGAATTTATGCCAGTGTCGATGCAGAGATTTGAGAAATATAGACGGCGAGCACATTGGCATTCATTTTTGCTGTATGATAACGAAATAGGTGTTTTTGAAGTTCGCACCGCTATCTATAATAATCGGGGTAATAATGTACATACCCTAAATGAATCAGCAAGGTTATGCTCCTGTGGGAAATGGTCCATCTACCACATTCCTTGCTCACATGCCATCAAGTGTTTTCAACGTGTTGGTTATACGGAGACCAACTATGTTGATCAACAATATAGTGTTTCCAAGTACCTAAACACATATAGTGGTCAGTTGCAACCAGTGGGTGCTGAGCATTATTGGCCTTCAGAACCATTTAAAATGGTGTGTAACAAGTCCTATTTGCATAAAAGACAGGTGAAAAAGAGAACATGTATACAGAACCGAATGGATGTTAGTGACACCGTTTATGCGCGCAAATGTGGTATATGCTCGCAAACAGGACACAACCGTCGTAAATGTCCTTCAGCTGGTTTGGGTGGAAAAACTAATCAAGCTCGTTGTGGGTGTTCTTCTAGTGTACCTAACTACCCATGAGTTGATGTTGTAATAATTAATTGTTATGTCTATGTTGCAAGATTTATGAAATAAAATTATGCTTGTTAACTATGATTTGTACTTTCCCATTTTACATTTAAATAATAATTTAATAAAATTATATGTATATTTATTATGTGTGTGTTGTCTTGTCGAACTGAAAAAGCTGACCAGCTGACATAAAGTTGTCTTGTCAACATCATGATATTTAACATGCAAAATATAGCGCCATTAGATAGTACGTTATGTGTTTGTTATCTCGCCTATAAATAACGGGCTCATTGTAGCTATTTTGTGTGCTCAAAATTTACTAAAAGCAAATATTTTATTAAAAGTAAGGTGTTTTTTACTAAAAGCAAATATTACACAAATGGCTCAACCGCTTCGCCCACCAAAGTGCAATTGTGGAAAAGCATGCTTGATGCAAAATTGTTGGGACAGTGGTGAAGTTGGATGCCGCTACTGGCACTGTATGAACCAGTTTTACAAGGTTCCTGGCGAACCTATTTGTGATTTTCAGGAATGGGTTGATGAACCATGTTATCAGGAATGTTACAGAGAACAATTGTAGTTTCTTCATAATATGTGTTTAAGACAACGGGAACATAAAAAACAAAGCAATAGAATTATTGCAGACTTGAGGGCGAACCTGAAGGAGGTGGGAGAAGAAAAATGGAAAACACAATGGAATTGTGAAGCACAAAAGGATCGTAAAAAAAATATAAACTGGAACTTGCGGAGGTGAAGACGAAACTGAAAGAGGTAGAAGAAGAAAAAGAACAACTGGAAGAACGATTTAAGTGGTTGGAGCGGAGAATAAAAATCAACCGGGGCTAAACATTGGCATGTATGTGTTTAGTGTATTTTTCATATTTCATGTATTTTTATTATGTTGCCCTGCTATGTTTGTGTTTGTGCTGTAGTAATGTTTTCCTTGTTTGTTGTACAAATTTTTATTTTAATTGAAGCAGAAGTTAAGTTTAAGTGCTTGTATTGTACTAAATTTTATTGTAATTGAAGTGGAAGTTAAGTTTAAGTGCTTGTGTTGTACTAAATTTTATTTTATGAAACTATCAAACGAATGGAGAACTAAAAAAACGTAATGCGCATATTCGATTAAATATTGTTGTTAATGTATACAAAAATATTATTTATACCATGTCAATGTGTCCCGTATCCGGTGTGTCTCAATGCAGTCGCTGGCCTGAGGTGCATCCCCTCCCGCCCGGGTATGCTATCAGGATCATCATCATCAAGTCGTCTCCTTATAGCCGGATGCGGCGCATGATGACATGTATCAGTGGTGCTGTCAGCTCCAATAGAAGGCTCACTAGGTTCCCCGAAGTGTTCGAGAGCAAGACCCCTCAAATAGAAGGAGCAACAGCAGCCTCGTATATTGCTGTACATCCACCTCCGCTGACTCGTCGGTGATAGTATGGTGGATCTGCACCAGGTCTTCTCTAATGGGAACCAACTGTATACGACTGGACCCAGACGCTACCGCCTCTTCCTCCGGCATGAAACCCGTTAGCATGTGCAGCATATCCTAATATGCCTGCCGCGAATAATATCTCATGGTCGCAGGCAGTAAAACTGGCAAGCCATCAGCGGACAGGCCATATAAAATCTCAGCGTCCTGGAGTGTGATGGTGGCCTCGCCGATGGGCAAATGGAAAGTGTGCGTCTCCGGTCGCCACCGCTCAATCAAGGCCGTGATCAAAGCATAGTCGAGCTGTATCCGACCAATCCTAATAATCCTATATAATCCCATCTCCTCCAGGTAATGGACCACACGGGGATGTAGAACGCGGGGAGGACTCAAAAACTCCCACAATAGATCCACTCTCCTAGCCCGGAAAGTCTACGTAAGCAACTGTCCGTCCCATATATACTCGGATCTATGCTAGGGCTGCAGGGCTAATAGATCCAACGTCTGAGGGCCGGGATGTATAGTCGCGTCCATGTCGTCAACTGTAAATTCAAATTTTTTAATAACTTAATTGTACAAATTATATATATGGGTTCAGGGCTCGATATTTTGAGGACCAGTGACACCAAACTATCATTAATAATTATGTGTTTTTATTATAATTTAAATTCATATTTTTTAATAACTTAATTGTACAAATTATATATATATGGGTTCAGGGCTCGATATTTTGAGGACCAGTGACACCAAACTATCATTAATAATTATGTGTTTTTATTATAATTTAAATTCATATTTTTTAATAACTTAATTGTACAAATTATATATATATATATATATATATATATATATATATATATATATATATATATATATATATATGGATTCAGGGCTCGATATTTTGAGGACTAGTGACACCAAACTATCATTAATAATTATGTGTTTTTATTATAATTTAAATTCATATTTTTTAATAACTTAGTTGTACAAATTATATATATATATATATATATATGTGTGTGTGTGTGTGTGTGTGTGTGTGTTTTTATATATATATATATATGGGTTTTTATACAATTATTAACTTAATTGTACAAAGTTTGCATTTTCAACAACCAGTATAAGATACTTAAACAAAAAGAATTCTAAGCTTAAATACTACACATTACTACGCTACAAGGCTCTAAATTTTACTACGCTAAAAGGGTCTACATTTTACTACGCTAAAAAGGTCTAGATTTTACTACGCTAAAAAATAATCTAAACTAACCATAAACAACAAATAAATTTAATTGCAAATAAAACACAAAACGACATGAAAACACACATATATATAAATCAGGATATTAATAGACAAATTTATTTTACAAATTTATATTTTTTTAGAAAACACTAATATTAAATCCGGATAAATTTAACATGCTAGTTTTGAAAAAAAAACACAAACCGAAATAGAACAGATACAAATCAAATAATATGCATTATTATAAATGTTTCAACTTAAAATAAATCGAAATACCTCGATTTAGAATTTTCGAAAAGCAAAAAGATTGAAATTTTGACTCCGGAAGTGTGAATCAACAATAACACGAAGCTCTACTCGAATGTGGGACCTACGTTCTTCAAGTTTTATGTATCAGGGAGACCCATTTTTTTTTTAAATTGAGGGCAGAAGCGGGTATGGGGTGGGGGACCAAGAAGAGAGGGGAATGTTAAAATAATGGAGGATGAATCGACGAAGAAGACGGAGAGTTTAAAAAATGTATGTATAGCGCCAAAATACCTGGCGCTATACATTAATGATGTATGATGTATGTATAGCGCCAGGTATTGTGGCGCTATACCTGGGCTTGTCAAATTTTACAGTATAGCGCCACAATACCTTGCGCTATACATTAACGGTGCCGTTACTGTTAATGTATAGCGCCAGGTATTGTGGCGCTATACATAAAAATGTAACTTTTTTTTACCACCTATTTATGTACTTTGAGTTCAAAAGAACCACATTTTAGTTCCGGACTCCTACTTAATTACCTTCAATAAACCAACTTTCTGGGGCCTTACTTCTTAGTAACACGGTCATGCTATGTGACTTCTTTTTCTCATCCTTGACTGTCGTTGAAGAAAAGGAAAAGATGGGTTAGAGAGAGATGCTCTACCTTCTCTCTAAAAGATCCCTCATCAAACTCCCCAAACCTACATAGTTTTTTTTCCTCATCTTTTCCCCATCTTTCCCTAATGAACACAAAATAAGTAAACAACAACTTGAACCAAAAAGAATCGACCCTTAATGCCTTAATAGGAGAGAAGACCACCCAAGCATTAACAAATGAGCAAGAAAACCTCATGGTAACGCCAGGCTCTTCCCTCTCCATCTCCCCACCAATAGACATGGAAATCAGTAGAGATCAATCCCCCGGTGAACTAGCAACAGGAGCAAATGACACAACAAACCCTATAAAGAGGATATCCTTCTTGGATACCTTAATTTCAAACAATATCGCTAACATTGAACCAGAGGGTAGCCAAGTTACAGTACAACAAAACATGGACTCCTATGAACCGGAAGATGAAACTGATAACTATCGTTTTTAAAACTGCGTAAAAGTTTTTAAAACTTGTTTACCTTAAAAATGGTATTTACAATTATATTTGATTTGTGGTTTTAAAAATACGTAATTTATCTTAATACTAGTTGTTAGGAGGATAATGCTTGGTGTATATGAGCAAGAAATGGTAAGTAAACCAATATAGTTATAAAGCTGAGGGCCTCGAGCTCTGCTAGGTGGGACCTCAAGGGCAGCCTTTGATAGGTTGATGATGAGCAACAAATGAAGAACAATATATGAAAAAATGATGAACAATAAAATGAACACAATGAATGAGGAGCAATAAAATTATAGAGTAATTGTTGAGCAAGTTTTAGCAATATATGGCTCACTAGGGAATGCTATTGGTACATCTGTATAATGGCTCAGTACTAATTTGTCCTATTCTTCCACCCTGTCAGTTCTGATCACGTGCCCTTGAGAATTTTTCGCTTTTCCATGATGGTTGTCGATTCTCGTGCTGCCTCGAGGTATGCTATGATGAGTATTTGGTATACCTTCTCGAGGCGGGTGCTTCGGGGACGAGCCTTGGATTGTGCTCCGAGCCTATCGAGTTCGGGCTCGAAGTACCATAGAAGCCTCAAAATTGGCCTTCCTTGATTTTGACAGTATACAGATAGTCCCCGCGTTCCTTGGAATGAAATAACAAGGAACGATTTGAATTATTCAACTCTCCAATACCTTTATCATTATGTCAATTATGTCATGTGAGTAGTTAATGTGACAAAAAGGGGACGTTCAAAAGTCATGTTCGTACGGCTCTTGAAAAGCCTCGAATTGATTCTGACGGTCGGCCGTCCTTTGGCTTTCTCCAACGTGCGTTACTAGCTCCTATAAATACTCCAATCATTTTCTCCTTATTCTTCGTCATACCTCCAAACTTTCAACAGATCTTCTCACTTCTTTTTTGTGTTCGTCTCTCATCCAGTTCTTTTCTTTTCCTCGGGGATCTTTCAGTAAAAATAGAGAAGTCATCTAGAACTGTTTCCAAGATGACAAAGCTTCTTCATCTTCACATTCGTCTAAGGATAAGACCATAGTACCTCCTTGCCTTGAAGAGTGCATCCCCAAACCCTGTGAAACATCCTCCGATTTCACGATTGACAAGCCTTCTTCGAAACCGGGGTGATGTGAACCCATGTCCCGGTATATTGGCCCGATAACTGACATTGGGAAGGTGAAAACGGATTGTCGTTGGGGAGAGGCGGTGCAAGTGGAGATTCCTTCTCGGTAGGAAGATGTAACGAAACACAAACCCGGTTTCCTTAGCGTATATACATATCCTTTCACCCTAGGTCCGGTAGAACCATCCTCGCCATCGATAGACCACGTAATCCTTGATTTTTGTGGACAATACCAGGTGACGCTCAGTCAAATTCATCCATCATTCTGGAACGTTGTCTACATGTTTAGGCATTTTGCAAACATGGTCGAGGCGGTACCTTTTACCCTTGACCATCTGATCAGGATGTACAACCCCCAACTTTATCGAGGCGGCCTGATTAAGCTCCAGCATCGGGCTCCGAAGGTTTTATTTGCCTGTACCGACGAAGGCAAGGAAAATGTGTGGATGAGTTTCTTTGTCCGAGTTAGGACTTCGGATCAAATTCCTGTTGAAAAGATGTCATTCCCCGAGGAATGGAACATGAATCGTAAGTGAATATGTCGATTAGATAATTTTTTCTTTCCTTCGGACTATTTTCCCTCTTGAACTAACTTCCTTCGTTGGTGCAGCTGTTGAGTGGTACTCCGGCACGGTTAAGGATCTTTCAGGCTTGGTTCACCAGCTCGATTCGACTTACCCGTATGCTAAGCGTGTATGGCGCGATCTCGACAAGGCCTGATGGGAAGCTAAAAACCATGGTGAGGTTTCCAGTATAAGATACTTAAACAAAAAGAATTCTAAGCTTAAATACTACACATTACTACGCTACAAGGCTCTAAATTTTACTACGCTAAAAGGGTCTACATTTTACTACGCTAAAAAGGTCTAGATTTTACTACGCTAAAAAATAATCTAAACTAACCATAAACAACAAATAAATTTAATTGCAAATAAAACACAAAACGACATGAAAACACACATATATATAAATCAGGATATTAATAGACAAATTTATTTTACAAATTTATATTTTTTTAGAAAACACTAATATTAAATCCGGATAAATTTAACATGCTAGTTTTGAAAAAAAAACACAAACCGAAATAGAACAGATACAAATCAAATAATATGCATTATTATAAATGTTTCAACTTAAAATAAATCGAAATACCTCGATTTAGAATTTTCGAAAAGCAAAAAGATTGAAATTTTGACTCCGGAAGTGTGAATCAACAATAACACGAAGCTCTACTCGAATGTGGGACCTACGTTCTTCAAGTTTTATGTATCAGGGAGACCCATTTTTTTTTTAAATTGAGGGCAGAAGCGGGTATGGGGTGGGGGACCAAGAAGAGAGGGGAATGTTAAAATAATGGAGGATGAATCGACGAAGAAGACGGAGAGTTTAAAAAATGTATGTATAGCGCCAAAATACCTGGCGCTATACATTAATGATGTATGATGTATGTATAGCGCCAGGTATTGTGGCGCTATACCTGGGCTTGTCAAATTTTACAGTATAGCGCCACAATACCTTGCGCTATACATTAACGGTGCCGTTACTGTTAATGTATAGCGCCAGGTATTGTGGCGCTATACATAAAAATGTAACTTTTTTTTACCACCTATTTATGTACTTTGAGTTCAAAAGAACCACATTTTAGTTCCGGACTCCTACTTAATTACCTTCAATAAACCAACTTTCTGGGGCCTTACTTCTTAGTAACACGGTCATGCTATGTGACTTCTTTTTCTCATCCTTGACTGTCGTTGAAGAAAAGGAAAAGATGGGTTAGAGAGAGATGCTCTACCTTCTCTCTAAAAGATCCCTCATCAAACTCCCCAAACCTACATAGTTTTTTTTCCTCATCTTTTCCCCATCTTTCCCTAATGAACACAAAATAAGTAAACAACAACTTGAACCAAAAAGAATCGACCCTTAATGCCTTAATAGGAGAGAAGACCACCCAAGCATTAACAAATGAGCAAGAAAACCTCATGGTAACGCCAGGCTCTTCCCTCTCCATCTCCCCACCAATAGACATGGAAATCAGTAGAGATCAATCCCCCGGTGAACTAGCAACAGGAGCAAATGACACAACAAACCCTATAAAGAGGATATCCTTCTTGGATACCTTAATTTCAAACAATATCGCTAACATTGAACCAGAGGGTAGCCAAGTTACAGTACAACAAAACATGGACTCCTATGAACCGGAAGATGAAACTGATAACTACCCTAACCCAGAGTTTTTCATTCCCATCACCTCGTCGGATAAGGAGCGTATATACAAAAACTGGACCAACGCGCTCATTATCAAAATGTTTGGCAGAAGAGTTGGTTACCAATTCCTCCAAAAAAAAACTACATGCGATATGGAGACCAACTGAAACCCTATCTCTGGTGGACCTAGGGTGCGACTATTACCTAATAAAATTTACTAAGGAAGAGAATTATAATAAGGCTCTTCATGAAGGACCATGGTTCATAGGAAATCAATTCATCATAGTAAGGAAATAGGAGCCCAGATTTGTAGCCTCCAAAGCTGCGCTAACATACTCAACTATATGGGCAAGACTCCCGGAACTACCCACCGAATTCTATGACTACGACATACTCCAAAAAATTGGAGGAAAGTTAGGACAACTAATACGTATTGATGTCTGCACCAAATCCGCACTAAGAGGTAAGTATGCTCGACTATGCATATTAGTACCTATAGAAAAACCACTCAAAACCTATATTGTGATCGGCAAACATATACAACGAATTACCTACGAAGGCTTCAATCTCCTATGCACAAATTGTGGCAGACTTGGGTATAACCTAAGTAGCTGCCCATACCAAAATCCTAAGATGGCTGAACAAGAAGGTACTAATCCCCCCAAGATCCTGCCCAAGCCAAACACGGTGGAAGCTATCACACAAAAGATTGACTAATGGACAATTGTATCCCACCAAAGGAAAAATAAAAAATATTAAAACAACCCCCATAACCTAAACCCTAGTAAAGACCTAGAGAACTCTAAAGGAATGACCACCAAAAAGCCTAGCCAAAGTCCACAACTGTGGCAAAGAGCAGACGTAGCTTCTGCCCAGAAGCAACCACTGAACAATAGCGAAAGCCAAAACCTACTGGATAATACGCAGCCTCTAGTTGGTAATACTGATTTCCCCCCACGTTCCCCTGTAAACCATAGCCAACAAAAGGACAACTCCCTACCCAATGACCTAGGACATCAACATCATCAAGACAAAACAATCCCAAGCCTTTACACAAGGGACCATGTTGTAACCAACCCAGAAATACAGTCATCCCCCATTAATTCGGCCCTTAACTCATATATACCCTTGGGCATTAACTCCTCCCAAACAAAAACCCAAGAAAGCCCTTCAGTAATAGAACCAACGGAGGAAAGCCACAAGGAACAATCAATGGACATAGACCCTACTATACCTACAAATAACCAATTCTCCTCATTAATGCAAAACATTAGTAGCCCACAAATTAGGACTACCAATTCACCCCTGCAAGCCAACAGTCCTTTACAAAACAACCATAATACAAATCAACATCATCCCTTGTCAACCCCAAGTCAAAATCCCATTAATGAACAAGACATCTTGATTCCTAGGATAGACAAAACCTTTTCAACACTTAATGGCCCTACTAACAAGGCAACGGATACAAATCGGCACACATATACTAGTAACGAATCCTTTACTCTACAAGACACAACTCAAAGAAAAAACAAACCACAAGATGCCAAGGCTACCATCCAACAATCATAACATGAGGTTTCCAAGGGCACGAAGGAATGTTTGGACGAGGCCTTAGCTCATAAACCAACCCCAAACCCCTCTGATCTTCACCACAAGAGCCATCCAACCATACCATGCTCCCCAATCTTGGTTGGAATAGGGTTTCATGGGCCATGCTTTTAACATAAGCCTACAACTAGAGGGGAGAGATCTTACAGTCCAAATAGGGGATCCATCCTACCTAGCCCAGATTGTAGCGGAAGGAATGCAGCTGGGCCTAAACAATGCCATGATTCGACCATGGATGAACTCCCACCAGCTTCACCCTATGCCACTGAATCTAGGACCACACCCATCCCCATGGAGTTCCCATGCATGGACCCAACAACCCACGTACAATATATCCAACCCCAACTTACCACTCTACCCGTCCTATGCAAGCCCTCCAACCCTAACTCCAACTTTTCAAACTTCCCTAGCTCAGCCAATCCCACATCAATCCAGACAGAATTCACACCCCAACAGTAGCACTCCCTTAACCCCTCTACCCAGAACAGTCCCTCCTCCATCCCTTCAGAACTCGAGCCAAGCACAGATGGCTCTTCCAACCCTACAAAACTCGAGCCAAGCTTAGATGGAAGAGGAGGAAGAAGAGGAAGAAATTACAACAGAAAGAATAGTGGAGCACGGGTTGTTATGATACCCAAAAACAATGGCATTCCAAGCAAGAAAAGAAAAAAGGTACATCTTAAGTTGCCCGGTGGATTTGAGGAAGTGCTCCATCTCCATCCGGAAAATGAATTCCCCAGGTTTATACCAGTATGTAGTTGTTTTAGTCATGACAATGTTCACTCACTAATGGACACAACGGGAGAGCATGAGGAATAGCCAAAGCCCTACCAGTAACCATAAAACGGGAGCTTCAAACAGAAACACAAGTATGAATATGATCATTTGGAACTGTCGAGGTGCAAATAGCGCAGAATTTAGACGAGATTTTAGATCTATGTTGGACTATCATAGACCTAGCATAGTGGCCTTGCTAGAAACAAAAATGGAAGACCATCATGTTTTAGTACAGGATTTCGGATACTCAAGCCTTATCCAAATGCCTGCTGATGGAAACTCCGGGGGCATTGTGCTTATGTGGAACAATAGAGAAACAATGGTCGACCAAATTGGTGGAACGGATCAAGAGATACACGTCATGGTAAAGGTACGGAATTCAACAAAAAGTTGGTTATGTTCTATTATTTATGCTAGTAACCTCTTGGAAGAATAATTAATTCTAAGGCAAAATCTCAAAATAGTAGCTAGTAACTATAAAGGACCGTGGCTAGTCGCGGGAAACTTCAATGAAGTCACTCGTGCCTCAGAAAAATTTGGAGGTTTACCCATAAATTATAATAGAGTCTCACACTTCCTAGATTGCATGAACCAATGCGGCCTTGTGGACTTAGAGTTTAAGGGCCCAAAGTTTACCTTGACTAACAAGAGAAAGAATTGTAAGAACGTAATTATGGAATGACTTGATAGATGCATTGCAAGCACGTAATGGTTAGAACTATTTCAAGAAGCTAGTGTCAAGCATCTAACTAGAATCCACTCAGACCATTGTCCAATAAAATTAGACCTATTCAAAAGCTTCCCTACTAATAGCAATATCTTTAGAATAGAATCTATGTGGTTATCTCACCCCACCTTTAGAGCCTTGGTTGACAACTCTTGGTCTGACCAACCAAATATTACTATAGCCATAGACAACTTCTGTTCCAAGGCTATCGAATGGAACAAAACTACTTTTAGTAATATTTTCAAACGGAAGAGCAAATTACTAGCTAGATTAAAAGGTATCCAGAACTCCCTAAACTATCCCAGCCAATTCCTCATAAATTTGGAAAATGAACTCCTACATGACTATAATATTGTACTCATGCAAGAGGAGGACTTCTGGAAGCTCAAATCCAGAGTTCAGTGGATCCAGGATGGTGACGCCAACACAAAATTCTTCCATATTACCACAATGCAAAGAAGAAGGAAAAATAGAATTATTTGTCTAAAAGATGAAGCAGGGAATTGACTCCAAGATGAAAAGCCCATCAAAGACCTAATTATTAACTACTACCAAAACCTCTATGCTACGAGTCACAATCAATCACTGCTCAATAATATATTCCTATCCTACAATTCAAAAATTAGTGACCAAGATCATTTATACCTAAGCAGTATTCCCACTACAGAAGAAATAAAAAGGGCGCTAGATTTCTTTAAACCCTACAAAGCTCCGGGGCCGGATGTACTTCACTCTTTCTTTTACCAAAAATACTGGAAGGAGACAAGCAATCATTTCATTAACTTTTGCCAAGAATCATTCCAATCCAAAAGAATGCTTAAGAGAATGAATAACACCTTAGTTTGTCTAATACCCAAATGCCAAAATGCTGAAACTATCAGGTAGTTTAGACCTATAAGCCTATGCAATACGGCTTATAAGGTTGTCACTAAGATTATTGCTAACCGCATTAAATCCTTCCTACCGAATCTCATTCATCCCACACAAACTAGCTTTATTAAGGGCAGAAGGGCTGCTGACAATGCCCTAGTGATAAATGAGGTTCTAGACCACTTCAGGAATATTAAAGGGAAAAAATCTAAAATGATGATTAAAATCGACCTGGAAAAAGCCTTTGATAAAATTGAATGGTATTTTGTCAAATTTTCCCTTAACTCTCTTAACTTCCCTCCTGACCTCATTGATCTTATAATGTCTTACATCTCTACCACCACCACGACTATCCTTATCAATGGATCAAGAACTGAATTTTTTGAACCATCTAGGGGTATTACACAGGGGGACCCCCTCTCCCCGTATATTTTTATCATATGTATGGAAATGCTCTCTAGGTTAATTGACCACGAAATAGATTGTTGTAGATGAACTCCAGTCAAAATAACTCCCAAAAGCCTGGAGTTTTCTCATCTATTCTTTGCAGACGATCTTATCCTCCTAGTTGAAGCCAACCAAAAATGCTATAACTCAATTATAGACAATATTAACAAATTTCGCAATGCTTCGGGGCAATCTATCAATTTTGGAAAATAAAAAATTGTGTTCTCCAGGAATACCCCTACAGATCTAAAAGATCATATTAGCAACTGCTTCTCAATGAAATATACTAATAACTTTGGTAAGTACCTAGGCTTTTCTATGCCCAATGCCAATCCTACAAAAAAATATTTCCAATTCATCTTAGACAGGATGAATAATAGACTAAAAGGCTGGAAAACTAAGTTCCTTAATATGGCCGGTAGGACAACCTCATAAAAGCCACCCTAGCCGCAATCCCGAACTACGTCATGCAGATTTATGATCTCCCCAAAACAACCCTTAACAAGATAGAATCTATCCAAAGAAACTTCCTATGGGATAGCACGGAGGAAAAAAAGAAATGCCACCTTGTTAAATGGAGCATAGTCACGATGCCTAAAAAGCAAGGGGGCTTAGGTATTCCTAACACCCATTGGAAAAATTCCTCTTTCAATGCATCATTAGCTTGGAGATATAGAAAAGAAAAAGAAGCCCTATGGACCAAAACTATATTTAGTAAATATAACCATAGGAAAAGCAAGAATATAGGCTCTCATACTTGGAAGGTCATTAGGAAGGGTTCTGCAATTTGCAATGCCAACACCAAATGGCTAGTAGGAGATGGGACAACCATTAGCCTATGACACAATAAATGGATAAATCAATTAAGAACACTTAGAGACTGCATCCAGGGTCCCATCCCAGCTAGAGAGTTAGACCTAAATCTCTCATGCTTTATTAAAAACAGAATATTCGACCTTAGAGACTTGTCTTTCGAATTGCCCCCCGATATAGTTTCCAAGATAAATTGCACCTACATAAAACAAACTAGGCCCACCACTAACTCATACACTTGAGACTCAAAGGGTCACAACTATTTTTCAGTTAAAGCTGCCTAAGAAGCAGTCTCAGACTTTACTTGCAATGGAAAAGACTACGCTTGGCTGTGGAAAATCAACTCCCTAAACAAATTGAAATATTTCCTTTGGACAATCATTTGGGAGAGGTTACACACTAAGCATATGCTGACCAAAAGAGGGATTTACCACGACGACACTTGTAACATTTGCAACAGGGAAACTGAGAACCTAGAACATATCTTCTTCCGATGCAACTACTCTAGACACATCTGGGAACAAATAAATATAAACCATAATTTCTCTCAGAACTCCTTAGGAAAAGATATCCTATATAATTGGCTTAAAAAACAACTCATATCAAGGAAATCTTTCAACTATCACCTACACTGGTCAGATTTCCTCTCTTTTCTCCTATGGCATATCTGGAACTTCAGAAATGAGATTCTCTTTCAAGGAACTAAATCCCTTATCACCATAAGCCAACCAATTAGCAAATCCATGGAATTCCTTTACATGGCAAAAATTCTTTGCTTAAAACCACCCAAGAAAACTATCCTTGTAAGATGGGAACCGCCCAATCCCAGTTTTTATAAACTAAATATCGATGGCTCATGTGTAGGAAATCCAGGAGTGGGAGGAATAGGAGAGGTGTTTAGGGATGATAGGGGTCAATGGATCTTAGGATTCAATATGGGGTTCGATCATGCTACTAACATATATATATGGAAATTCTAGCCCTACTCCATGGAGCCAAGCTAGCACTAACAAAAAAGCTCTTCCCATTAGTAATAGAGACGGACTGTTTGGAACTAATAAATCTCCTAAAATCTAATAATTATCTCTACCAAAACTTGATTGATGTTTGCAGGTACCTATTGCGGAAGGCGAATGATCCACAGCTGAAGCATGTTTTTAGAGAGGCCAATGGAGAATAGCAGACCTGTTAGCTAAAAATGGTTGTAGCTTGGACACTTTTTGTATTTTGCAAACTTATGTTATTCCGCCTGTTTTTGTTGTTCATGTACTAAAAAGAGACAGTCTAGGCACTATGTTACGTAGACTGAGCTCTAGTTGTAATAACTCTTAGTATGTTGTTGTTTGAACAAATCGTTTATTACCAACAAAAAAATAAAATCAAAGGGACAAAAGAAAGTGAAATTTCAAAGATTTGTCCATTTTCAGTTAATTAGTACCTACTCCCTCTGTTTCAATTTATGTAAAACCTGTTTGACTGGGCATGAAATTTAAGAAAAAATAAAGACTTTTGAAATTTCTGGTCCTAAACAAGTCAAAAGGGGCACAAAGTACTTGTGTGGTGATAAAAGCTTCTCATTAAGGGTAGAATTGTATGTTTAAGCTAAATTGTTACCAAATTTAGAAATGGATCATTCTTTTTGGAACAGACCAAAAAGGAAATAAGTTCACATAAACTGGAATAGAGGGAGTAGTATATAAGAATGGGTCAGGGTACATCAGCAGCAATGGTTGTTTCTTGTAAAAATATCACGGTATACCCAGTTTTCGGACTGGTCATTCAAAAATAGCGCGCGTTTACCAAGTTAATGAAAAATAGCCATTATTTTGCTGCAACAGAGATCGGTCCAGCATAATATACTCGAGTTCGGTGCACATGTGTATGAACTCCAGCATATTATGCTGGACCGGTATACTTTGCTGGCTTCAGTATAATATACTGGAGACTGGAGCACCGGTGCTCCAAACTCCAATATATTATGCTGGACCGGTATACTTGCTGGAACTCCAGTATATTATGCTGGAGTTTCAACATACTTATCCTGGAACTCCAATATAATATGCTGGAGTTCGGTGCACCTGCGTATGAACTTCAGTATAATATACTGACATATTTTCCGGGTTCTGAACAGTGTTTTTGCTCAGATTTATCTTTACATAAAAAATGACTACATTTCGATTACTGTTAAAACTAGGCTATTTTTGAATGACCGGTTATAAATTTGGCTATTTTTGAATTTCTCCCTTGTTTCTTAGGTACATCATTCATACAAAAGTCTCTTGCTAATGAGCACTGATATAGTTGTCAGTTCTAATGCCAAAGGCATTCAATTTAAAAGCAGCACACTACTGATCCACTTAAATGGTGCGTTACAATTGCATGCATTCGTCAAGGTTTTCTTTGTACTAAAGTGTTGATTAACTTTATACAATTAGGAAGGAATAAAGATTCATATGCCATCATTAATTATTATCCCTATACTATAACTTATTGATTTAAATTATGTATATGGAGAGTTTAAAGATTTGTTTACATGATTATAATTAACTTATTATAGTAGGTTAACTTATTAAAGAAAAAGGTATTCACATGCTTATGTAAATATTTCATAAGATTTCGGTTTTTTGAGTTTATCCATGATATAATTTCTATTATAATAATTTTAAAACTCTCTACTAATGTTCAAAAATATCTTATTTTTTTATTATCTTTGAATTTTAAAAAGTAAAGAGTTTTTGCGAAATAATTTGTTTACATTTTTAAAAAAATATTTCACGTCATACCAATTTTTTCTTTATATATACTCTTTGTTATACTTAAACGTCGTTATAGAAACTATCAATTAGAAACCAATTTATCTCTTGTTGAGTTTGAAAAAAAAAACCTTTCACATAATCTAGTGATTCAAAACTAATATTCTTAGGCGAAAAAAATATTATACCCTTGCAATATTGGCTTGACTACAGCTAAATGAAAGGGTTTCAGCTTATACCATTCAATTCCTTGAATGTGCTAAATTGAAATTAATTATAGCAATTGTATAGCCAAAGTTTTGTTATTTGTTTGATGTCCATTTATGCAAATTGACTCTTCAAACAAATATTCTTCAAAAAGAAAAAGGAAACAACTTTTTTTTTTAATATTGACTGATTTTGTGATGTTTCTTCCTCCAACATGTATGTTTATTTTATTATATATGTAAGTAAACTTTTATTTGGTTTTGTAAACTCTTTTTTGTTATTTAGATAAATATAGACGTGTATCATATATATTACATTTATTTTAAAAGAATTTCATTTTATTCAAATCTAGCTACAATGTTTCAAAGAACTATACTTATAGGATTTTAAATGTAAAAGAGTTTTATAGTTATATGGAGTAGTTTTTTTTTCTAGAGGCGAAGTAGTATTTAAATAATTATACAAAATAACAAAAGTTCCCAACATGATTGCATACGATCATTAACCGAATTAAGTATGATAATACGATAAAAAAGATAAATTTTTATTTTTACTTTAAATTCGAATTTTAGAACTTTATCTATAAATTCAAAATTATCTTTTAATTCAAATTATATATATATATATAATTATATTATATTTGTATTTAACTAAAATAGTCAAATATAAAATAAAGTTACCATATACTATTGACATTTATTAGCTTGCCACTTGGCTTAACCATAATATCAATTTTATATGATAATTTTCTTGCTTTAATATATTATAGAATATAGATTTTGGGACTTTTTCTCCTCCTTATAAGTATTTATTGATTATTCTTCCGTTTCAATATCCCCACGTTCCTTTCCCCAGTAAACACCATTACTTCAAATGTATTACTGCATCAAATGTAACGTAAAGTTTATTTCCTATTATAAACCTATGTTCATTCTCCATTAATACGCATTACTTCAATCTAACTTTGTGGGTGAATATATATAATCGTTTTTTTCTTTCTGTTTTATGGCTCAATTCTTAAAGATCTGAATGTTCTTTCACGTCGAAGCACCGGTGATGTAAATTCTCTCTCTTTTTTTGACGCTTCAAAAATATTAAGTTTTATATGATATTAATGTTCTAAATGTTCCATCTATTTTCCTTTTTTCTTTTAGAACTTTACAATTTTTTAGCTTCAATTTGTTTTCTTTTACAGACATTGTCGCCTCTGATTAATAAAGCTAAGGAGGGAGGCCTTGTACAATTGAGACCTATGTTTTTTTCTGGAATGCCATGAATCAGTACATCGTCAGGTTTTTACAATCAAATTTAAGAATTCTGTGAGACTCTTCTAATTTTCTTGAATTTTGTAGCATTTTTTATACTAATATCCTTCCTCAGTATTGCAATTTGTCTCTATTCTTAAATATTCCTCGTGAGTTCTGTTTCTTCATATATATGTATATATATATATATATATATATATATACACACACACACTTCTGGCATTGCAATGGACTTTCCATAACAAATATAGGTTATGGTTGCAAAGTTGATAGAAGAAGCCAGCCAGTCAAGCTACATTTCTAATTCGCCAATGCGCTTATAAAGTGATTATCACGTGAACCTCCAATAGCTTACGGGTAGATATAAGGACAATAACATGATCAACTACAATACTCTATGCTAGGACTGGGAAATGAGGACGTGAAAATCACGGTGGAAGATGAAATTTTAAGGATATGTAAGAGCATAAGGAAAAGTAGAAAGAGGAAAAATGAGATGATGAGTTATGACAAGCAACCAGTTAAAAATCTACTACAAAAATATTGTGCTTCCTGAAAAAGCCAATATTGAAATAAAAAACAAGGTTAAAGACATCAAGTAAACTTAACCCTTAAAGGTTCAAATGTCATCCATGATCAGCAATGTAATATAATTCTAAAATTAGGAGACTTTTATTTTTCATTTTAGATGAAAATAAGCTTGTATCTTTGTTTTTGTTCTTGCTTTTGGTCTTCATCAAGAGGATTAATGTAACTCTTTAATTTTATCATCCAATAGAAGGAAAAAAATATAAAATAAATTCACATATTTAATATATGTTATATTTAAAGAATCATGTATTAAAACCACGTATATACATATATCTATAATTAAAAAAATTCCTTTAAAGCTATTTTTCCTTTTCTTTTTTTAAAGAAAATCTTATAGTAATTCATCTAAGCTCTAATTCAATGAAAAATATTTTTATTTGCGGTGTCTGCCCAAATATAGAATTATTTTGTATGAAAATACATAGAAAAATTATCTCATCTATCTCGATTATATTATTAAAACATTGTTTCAACTTCACTAATGTATTTTATAACCGCGAGAAGTGGGGCTAGTTCCTTAATCAATTTAGAAAACACAGTTTGCTCTATAGAACCTGACCCATATGTAGTGACCCCGTGGAGCTTGGGATTTCATGTGTGTCTTTCCGTTCAGCAATGATGGGTGATAGAAAAGCAACTTCTCATTTATGTGGCTGGCCATTATAGAGAGCATATACCAAAATCATAAGTGTAGTGTAGGATACGTTGGCAAATTATTGACAAGTTTGACACAGACTATCAATATTTGCAATAATATACAAACCTAGCTAGAGCTTTAATTTTCACTTGCTTAGGCATCAGTGATCGTTGCCAAACTAACTATCCATCTATTATTACTAGCATGCTCACATTAAAATTAAGGAAAACATATGCTTCTTTTAGGATGTTTAATTCTCTTTTTAATTGAAGTTTCCTTGTTTTTGATGGAAAGAAAGCATTGCTGGCTGTTTTATTTTGCGATATTTGCCTATTGAACATAAAAAGGGGCCAGCCACGTGAGAAATGGAAAGCGACCAAGATTTTAGGAGGAGGAAAAACAGGTGCAATTATTGAACCCATTTATGCCAATGTCAGGCTTGAAGCAGAAAAATGGTACTACTAACTAGTATTAATGAAGTGGGCAATTGCATTTGTTTCTAAATATCTTTCAGATTGAGTTAATTATTACGAGAAGACTAGGAGGAATTATTAGAGAAAGAATGTTTGAATCCATTAATAAAAAATAAGCGAGTTTGGTGGGTGAGGCTGGAAAACAAAATTTCTATTGCATTATTGTTGGTTGGCTAGTAAAATTCCGATTTAAGAGCTCTTTCTTTTTGTCCTTTTAAATTAAGGTATTGTTATAACATTTTACCTCAAGATCAGATTATGGTTATATAAGGGAAAATCCTTAAATTTCATAGTGTTGAGAAGCTACAGAAGTTGGTTTTTCTTATTTTGTACAAACTGAAACAGGATAGGACATTTATGGTTCATTTTATGGACGATGACAATTCTGGGTTAGAATACAAAAGCATGACATAACTATCTGAGAAAAACATTCAAACTCTTAAGCCTTTTCCCATGGGCAGCTGCTCACCGAAATCCATATTTTTCATCTGGTATATTACTCTGGACAGCGATAACTTGCTACTGAGGATTAGGAGGACGACTATTTGCTGCAGAAACACGTGATCCCCATTCCAGAAGCTCTTTGCTAGTATCATCCTTGTGCACAAAGACTTCTATGAAACACAAGGAGTCTTTGTGTGTGCTTGTTGCTGTTG
Organism: Nicotiana tabacum; assembly: GCF_000715075.1. Taxonomy (NCBI): domain Eukaryota; kingdom Viridiplantae; phylum Streptophyta; class Magnoliopsida; order Solanales; family Solanaceae; genus Nicotiana; species Nicotiana tabacum. Next base: position 177,126,855 of record NC_134082.1, on the reverse strand, counting down.
CTATTGCCTCGGTCAGGTCCTCTTCCGTCTTTACCTGCAATCACTTATCCCATCAATTTCTGAGGTGCATGTCACACAGAGAACTGTTCGAATTGCAATAGTGGAAGATGTTACAATGTGTTCAGAAATACTGACCTTTGCAGTCCAACACTTGCCTTCACCATTGTGGATAGCATTCACAAGACCAGTGTAGTCCCAATTCTTGATCACGTTATATGGGCCATCATGAATCTCTACTTCAATGGTATAACCGCCATTGTTGATGAGAAATATAATGCTCTTTTGTGCACATCTTATCATTGTTGATATATCTTGAGCAGTAACCTATACAGCAGAAAATAGTTGGAGCTTTATCAATTATGTTTCTACAATTCACATCATGAAAACAATAAGAGTCAAATGGAGATCATATAAGAAAAACATAAACTAACATTCTCTCCAGTAAAAGAAACTCTGTGCTAGAAGCTGAAGTAACAATTGTAATTATTTCTCTCTATGTTATGCATGCTACGCATCTTGAGTAGAAGGAAAATGACAACAGTCGAGAATTTGATCTCACAATTAATATGAACACTGACCTGGAAGCTTCCATCACCGATGCACGCAATGATACGTTTGTCTTTAGCAGCTTGAGCATAGCCAAGAGTGGCACCTACTGACCATCCAATGGATCCATATTGCATCTGGAATTCAAACCTGCAAGTATTGAAATAAACTTATCTTAACAAAAAGGGAAGCTTATTACAAAGAAAAGGGACAGGTACAATCAAACTTCATCAACTGTTTTTGAGATTGATATGACACCAAGTTGATCTTATTTTTCCATTAAAAATTTTCAATTTGCTCCCCCACAAGCACAATTTAGAATAAAGTCGAGTCTAGCTTACCCACAGTTTTCAGGAAGATGCAGCTTCTGACAATTAAACCATGAATCCCCTGTTTCTGCAATCACCGCAGTGTTGCCACTAAGCATTTCCTATGAACGAAAAAGCAATGGGAACAAATTAAAACCTCCAGGGAATATAAGGATTCCTCTTTCATTCTATTGTATGTAGCGTCATGAAATCTCTTATACTGTTAATTGATAATGGAATTTACACTTCAGTTCTAAAGTGCTCTGTGTTAATCACAATTCATATTTACCTGAATGTGCTTGAAGAGTATATTGACTCGAAGCGGTTCATCCTTCTCGCGTTTTAAGGCAACACCTGGAGGGACATAAATTCGATGATAATTCTCCAAAGCAGTGCTATTCTTCTTAAGCTTTTTCGCCAATGCACTCAAGAAATCAGTCATGAAAACCCAACCGAAGGAGGGGCCATTTCCAATTGTCACACGATTAGGTTCAACAACGATCAACTTCTCCTTTTTAATCAGCAACGAGTATCCAACAGAGCTGTAATCATTGAAGATGGGGCCAACAAAAACATAAGCATCCGCAGATTCAACAATCTCCCCACAGAAACTAGAGCTCACTGCTCCCCAGTAAGTACCAATGAAATTAGGGTGGTGCTCTGGCACAAGTCCTTTGCCAGATGGCATTACGGCTATTGGATAGCCACAGGCATTAGCAAGTTCCACAAATGCATGCTGTGCCTTTGCCACTCTTACTTTTGGACCTCCGACAATAACTGGTTTTACAGACTTGTTCAAGAACTCAGCTGCTGCTTCGACTGCTGCTTCTAACCCGAGTTGATTGCTGGCCCTGCAAATGCATTTCATCTTAATAAAACAGCGTAATAGACCATCGATTGTTTCGCTAAAAGGGAATAAGAGAGAACATACTTTGGAGCAAGAAAGAATGGAACAGGTTCTCTAGCAAAGGTAGGGTGAGGAACTCCAGGCAAATTGCAGCTTATGCTAATGTAAGCTGGCTTGCTCTCCTTCAAAGCAGTTGAAATTGCAGTATCAATCAATTCATGTGCATCATCCAAGTTATTCACCACTGCCTGTTACGTTATACCAACTTGATCACTTTCAACAAACATCAAATGCAAAATTCAAAACTTAGTCACATAAATCAAATGCATTGGACATCTCCAAATACATATGTTCAACTACTATAGTTAAGCAAAATTACCTAAACCAATGTAGAAGACCTAAACAACTAGTTTTTAGGTGGAAGTGCGAACAACCTCTCTACTCCCTCGGGGTGGGTAAGGTCTACGTACACACTATCCTCCCCAAACCCCACTTGTGGAATTTTACTGGGTTGTTGTTGTGGAAGTGCGAACAGGTGTCTCTACTCAAGGATTAAGGCTATTAAGCACATACTACATGTGATCAGAGTTAAACACTATACATTGAATGTCTTTATTTTTTTTCTTCATATAATTACATATAAAAGTGAAACTAATAACCTGAAAATTTAAAATTAAGGCAAGTAATCTCTATAGGAGGTTAAATTAGGCTGATAGCGTAAAAAGATTTCATCACACAATCAGTGGATATAAGTAAAATTAATGTGATTGAATCTAACTTCTACACACTGATGTGTGCAAACTTTGCAACACAAGGTACAATAGTAAAACGAACATACATGCAGGGAATATACATGAACATACCTGAGTGCAAGTAACAGTTTGAAAACATCTAAGTTCCTGACTAAAATCTGGCACTCCAATAGTATGATGCAAAATCCTGTTGGTCCCATAATCATTGGAATTAGGCCCACCAACAATACAAATGAGAGGCAAATTCTCACTGTAGGCCCCAGCAATAGCATTAAGCACACTCAGTCCCCCTACGGTGAACGTCACCACACACGCTCCCACCCCTTTCGCACGTGCGTATCCGTCCGCAGAGTACCCAGCATTAAGCTCGTTACAGCAGCCGATCAAATTCAGCTCCGGCTCGGCTATCAGATGATCCAACAACGTCAAGTTGAAGTCACCGGGAACTGAAAACACGTCCTTCACGCCGATTTGTACTAGCCGCCGAGCCAAATGCCGGCCCAGTGTTCCAATTCCACACGGTGAGCTCGCTGGAACTGAATTGTTTCCCTCCATTTCTGAATTCTTTTTCAGATTTAAAAAAAAGGATTTATTTTAGCAGCGAAATTGATTTAAAGTTATGGGTTTGAAGATTGTTGTGAATTGTGATGAAGGGTATCGTGGAAGTTTATATATATACTGTACTAGAGTAGTACGCAGTTGCTTCCCATCAGACTGATGGTTTTGAAGACAGTGGGCAAAGAAAAAACTGCTATCTGGACGGACACACTGGAATGGATGAAAAGCACTACAGTATAAGGTTTCTTGGAAAATAATTGATGGATTATTCAAATGATTCTCCCTTTGGAATAAAAAAAGATTTAAATAATCAATTTCTGTACGTACATCTTGGTTTGATAATGGAGAATAGAAAACCAGTTATTTGGAAGAAAAACTGAGGCGGTCTTTGGGTTTATTAATGGTTTTCCTAATAAAGCAATTGTTTAATTTTCAACTTGGACTACCAGTTGAATGTTGAGTGCTTGGTTTTGACCAATGCTTCAGTTATTGATTAATGGTTTTCCTAACATATGTTATTGGGTTAATTAATTATTATTATTATTTTTTATTTTGCTGGTTTTCTTTGTCCCTACTCCCGATTAGTCGAATGGTATGGTAGATGAACAAAAAAGTGTAGCCGTGCTACGGAGAGAGAACAAAAAAGTAAATGAATATCTAATTTGCAAATGCTTTATAACACATACTAATAGAGTTTAGTTTCAGTAAATATAATAAACAAGTGGTTTGCGTAACATTTAAGACTATTAGAAAATCTACATTATAGACTGAAACATCATATGGTTATGAATAGCTAGCTCAAAACACTAATTAAATAATTAAGCGGAGCAATTAAGATTAAAATACTAATTCATTGAGGTAGCTAGGCTGGGCTCAAGGCCGGTCCCAATCTGTGGCTTCTTAATTTTGAGAAAGCTTCTTTCTTAACTTTCTTGAGAAGTTGTTGGAGTTGGGCAATATCTTCTGGACCCCCAAACATGAATAGAGTACCACTCAATAAATCTGCACAATTATCGATCTGGTATATGGCGCTATTCATCTGATTGATGACTTCTTTTAACTGGCCTTGATGATAGTTTTTAATTGCGGCTTCAACAAACACAGAAACTTGATACAATAAGTTAATGGCACACTCTACGTAATCGTTCGGAAATAATTCCTTATGAGCTATATCATTGGCCAACCGAAGAGCCTTTTCAATATCATCTTCACCCAAAGATATTTCAGTAATGAATGTGAATACTATTACGATGATGCATATGGTACCAAAGAGACGCGCCATTTATTTTAGCTTCTCTTTAATTTTTCTCTTTTTGGGTTCTTTATAAGACTTGATCAAGAGTTTTTCTTTATATAGCTAATTCTCTTCCACAATCAAATTGCATTAATTAGGATGTTGATTTAATTCTCTTCATTTATTGTGAAACCCTTGAATAGATGCGGCTTTTAATTATACAAATTCATCTAACCTTAGCTTATAAAGTACTAACTTTTTACGTTACAAAATGTGTCTCCTGATTGAAGTAGGGGGGAGAAGTTTAATTTTAGTTATAAACATTGTCTTTGGCCAATATTGGACACATGCATGTGACCTATATTTTGTTACTGTAATGACCTAACTTTCTCCATATGTTCGTTACATAATTTATGTTGTTAGACGTCTTAAAATTATTTTTATTTTTAAGAGCGGAGTATGTAAAATGAGATTTAAAATAATAATAATTAAGAAATACAAAAGAAGAGTAAGGTGGGAAGTTGAAAGAACTTTTTCAAAAGTTTTGAGTTCGAGTCTCCCAAGAGTAAGGTGGGAAGTTCTTGGAGGGAAGGATACCGAGAGTCTATTTGGAAACAGACTCTCTACCTCAGGGTAGGGGTAAGGTCTGCGTACACACACCCTCCCTAGACCCCAATAAATGAGATTATACTGGATTGTTGTTGTTGAACCACAAAGAGCAAAACTTCTGAATGTTCCGCATGTTTAAGATCACTACAAAAATTATCTAGTGCTACTACTTGTGCTCTCATGAACATGACACGGATTGCAAATTCGATGAAAAAGAAAATTTTAACTGCACTAAAGAATGGGGTTAATTTCACAAATGGTCATATAACTATGACGTTTTTTCACTAAAGTCATATAACTTTGTTTTCTCATACAAAAGTCATATAACTATGACTTTTATTCACTAAAGTCATATAACTTTATTTTTCACACAAAAATCATATAAATATGATTTTTTTCTCACTAAAGTCATATAACTTTGTCTTTTCATAGAAAAATCATGTAACTATAAATTTTTTTAACCAAAATCATTTAACTATGTTTTCTTACAAAAAAATCATAAAACTTTTACTAACTCACAAAAATTATAGTGATTGAAAAATATAATTTTTCGCTAGTATTTTCTTATTTTGTTGATTTTTATTTTCTTATTTTCAGCCTAATAAATAACAATCCAATTAAAATAGGAATGACTCAACCCGACCTGACCCACCCTGACCAAATACTCGTATGTATAAATTCAAAGTTGAGTCATTCCTATTTACTAAAAGTGAATTCTTTCCCCATAAAAAATTCAATTCGGAATACTTGAGATTCTGATAAAGAAAAATAAAGAAATAAAAGGTATAATTAGAGAGCACTTAAAATAAAAATGCTATAAATTTAAATAAAAATCTCGAAAAGAAAAATAAACAATAGAAGTATGATATTTTGAAGGGTGTACTATTCACTTTTAGTATTACTTTAATTTATATATAAGAGTATTGCGTCGGGTGGGCCATGTTGGGTTGAGTCATTCCTATTTTTATTTGATTATTATTTATTAGCATGAATATAAGAAAATAAAATCTACAAAATAAGAAAATACTAGTGAAAATTATATTTTCCGATCACTGTGATTTTTGAGTTAGTAAAAGTTTTATGATTTTTGTGTGAGAAATATAATTATATGATTTTGGTAAAAAAAATTATAGTTATATGATTTTTGTGTGAAAAGACAAAGTTATATGACATTAGTGAAAAAAATCATAGTTATATAATTTTTTTGTGGGTTATTTGACTTTAGAGAAAAAAAATCATAGTTATATGACTTTTGTGTGAGAAAACAAAGTTATATGACTTTAGTGAAAAAACACCATAATTATATGACTATTTGTGAAATTAAAAATAGCACGGGCTAGCGAGTTTTCGAATTAGTAATTGAAAAATAGTCAGCGTTTGCAAAATTATTGAAAAATAACCACTATTTTGCTGCAACACGAAAAGTTCCAGCATAATATACTGGAGATTGGTGCATCCGTATACGAACTTCCAGCATATTATGCTGGAACTCTAACACACGGAAAGTTCCAACATAATATATTGGAGATTGATGCACATGTGTATGAACTTCCAGCATAATATGCTGGAACTCTAACACACAGAAAGTTCCAACATAATATACTGGAGATTGGAACACCTGTGTATAAACTTCCAGTATATTATGCTGGAACTCCAGTATATTATATTGAAATATTTTTCGGATTTTGAACAGTGTTTTCGTTCAGATTTATCTTTACAGAAAAGTGGCTAAATTTCGATTACTTTTAAAATTGTGGCTAGTTTTTAATTACCACTTGTAAATCTGGCTATTTTTTAATTTCACCCCATTATTTTGCCTATTTTTAATATTCAACATATAGTCCTCGATTATGTGTATCTAATTTTAAAGGCTTAGATTGCATTTTTTTTTTCGTCTTTCTTTCATTTTTCTTATTGGCGTAGCTAGTTCTGCAGAGAAACAGAGTATATTTATAATATTGTTTGATCTTGCTTTCCGTGTTCGGGTGAAATATTTTTTTTAAGGCAAGTTCATCTCCAATTAATACTATTATATATGGTACAAGTATGTGTCTGAGCATCCATATATAAAAATCACCCACTTTTAAGAAATTAGAAGAACTAATCTAAATAGCTGTCCACCTAATTTTTTAAGCTGAAAATAGCCGGCGGACGTATAATATATGTATATTTATATATAATCAATATATAATATATGTATATTGAATAGAAAAAGTAAACATAGAATATGAATTGCTATTTCACCTTCACGGCTGAACACCAAAAACACTGACTGTTTACTGGGGACACAAAGATTCCCTTGAAGGTCCAAGATGAAGATTTCGACCTTACTTTAATGCCTTTTGCCATATGGTTTTCATTATTATTATATTACCCTGATCTCATGCGTGATCTTCAATAGACTTTGAATCGTACTATTTGAGTTACTTTTCTTGATATAATTAAACTCTTTACCTAAATGATTTAGGGCACAATCAGGGGCCATTTGTTGATATAGGTCCTAAAATGAGATAACGAAATTAGTGAGATGACGCCGATACGTACATTTCGAAGACATTTTCGGCCACCTTTCATGTATAAACAAGTTGGTGATGATTTGAAACTTCCTTACGGGCTTTTTTCGGATTTCGCGACTGCATAGCTTTTGGAATATTAAAATATTGGTTTCATTTGTAGAGAGCTATCGTTCACAAACTGCGTAAAAGTTTTTAAAACTTGTTTACCTTAAAAATGGTATTTACAATTATATTTGATTTGTGGTTTTAAAAATACGTAATTTATCTTAATACTAGTTGTTAGGAGGATAATGCTTGGTGTATATGAGCAAGAAATGGTAAGTAAACCAATATAGTTATAAAGCTGAGGGCCTCGAGCTCTGCTAGGTGGGACCTCAAGGGTAGCCTTTGATAGGTTGATGATGAGCAACAAATGAAGAACAATATATGAAAAAATGATGAACAATAAAATGAACACAATGAATGAGGAGCAATAAAATTATAGAGTAATTGTTGAGCAAGTTTTAGCAATATATGGCTCACTAGGGAATGCTATTGGTACATCTGTATAATGGCTCAGTACTAATTTGTCCTATTCTTCCACCCTGTCAGTTCTGATCACGTGCCCTTGAGAATTTTTCGCTTTTCCATGATGGTTGTCGATTCTCGTGCTGCCTCGAGGTATGCTATGATGAGTATTTGGTATACCTTCTCGAGGCGGGTGCTTCGGGGACGAGCCTTGGATTGTGCTCCGAGCCTATCGAGTTCGGGCTCGAAGTACCATAGAAGCCTCAAAATTGGCCTTCCTTGATTTTGACAGTATACAGATAGTCCCCGCGTTCCTTGGAATGAAATAACAAGGAACGATTTGAATTATTCAACTCTCCAATACCTTTATCATTATGTCAATTATGTCATGTGAGTAGTTAATGTGACAAAAAGGGGACGTTCAAAAGTCATGTTCGTACGGCTCTTGAAAAGCCTCGAATTGATTCTGACGGTCGGCCGTCCTTTGGCTTTCTCCAACGTGCGTTACTAGCTCCTATAAATACTCCAATCATTTTCTCCTTACTCTTCGTCATACCTCCAAACTTTCAACAGATCTTCTCACTTCTTTTTTGTGTTCGTCTCTCATCCAGTTCTTTTCTTTTCCTCGGGGATCTTTCAGTAAAAATAGAGAAGTCATCTAGAACTGTTTCCAAGATGACAAAGCTTCTTCATCTTCACATTCGTCTAAGGATAAGACCATAGTACCTCCTTGCCTTGAAGAGTGCATCCCCAAACCCTGTGAAACATCCTCCGATTTCACGATTGACAAGCCTTCTTCGAAACCGGGGTGATGTGAACCCATGTCCCGGTATATTGGCCCGATAACTGACATTGGGAAGGTGAAAACGGATTGTCGTTGGGGAGAGGCGGTGCAAGTGGAGATTCCTTCTCGGTAGGAAGATGTAACGAAACACAAACCCGGTTTCCTTAGCGTATATACATATCCTTTCACCCTAGGTCCGGTAGAACCATCCTCGCCATCGATAGACCACGTAATCCTTGATTTTTGTGGACAATACCAGGTGACGCTCAGTCAAATTCATCCATCATTCTGGAACGTTGTCTACATGTTTAGGCATTTTGCAAACATGGTCGAGGCGGTACCTTTTACCCTTGACCATCTGATCAGGATGTACAACCCCCAACTTTATCGAGGCGGCCTGATTAAGCTCCAGCATCGGGCTCCGAAGGTTTTATTTGCCTGTACCGACGAAGGCAAGGAAAATGTGTGGATGAGTTTCTTTGTCCGAGTTAGGACTTCGGATCAAATTCCTGTTGAAAAGATGTCATTCCCCGAGGAATGGAACATGAATCGTAAGTGAATATGTCGATTAGATAATTTTTTCTTTCCTTCGGACTATTTTCCCTCTTGAACTAACTTCCTTCGTTGGTGCAGCTGTTGAGTGGTACTCCGGCACGGTTAAGGATCTTTCAGGCTTGGTTCACCAGCTCGATTCGACTTACCCGTATGCTAAGCGTGTATGGCGCGATCTCGACAAGGCCTGATGGGAAGCTAAAAACCATGGTGATGTTTCTCTTCTGTTGTACTTGAGCTCGGTATAGGAGGTACCCCTTAACCGTATTCTCAACTTTCGTAACTGCCTTTTGCGTTTGTGCAAGCCTGGGAGATGCTTCTTTGATGAGGGAAGACTCCTCCGGGGAGGTGGATACCTCAAGTCTTACCAAGGAGAAGAAGAGAAAGAGAAAATCGCCGACTAAATCCTCGAAACCGAAGAAGGTGAAAGCTCAAAAGCCTAAGGTTGACTCAGCGGCCCTAACTTCCTCTCCTTGCAGGCGCCCCGGGGAAGAGGAAACGCCTTTGCTTCGGATCTTGCTGAGTCGATGGCTATTGAGCCGAAGGCTTCCAAACCGGAAGTCGCTGATGTTGTCCTACCTCGAGTCGAAGAAGCTCTCGAGGGTGATGTCCCTGAGCTGATCGACGGCCAAAACATTTCCTGAGCTGAGGGGCGTTTGGTAGATAAGTTAGGGGGCCCCAGCTTTGAGGCTCCCCGGAGGCAAGAGAAGGCCCTGATTGATCCAATAGGGGTCATTGATGTGGGTGATTCTCCGTCGGGTCTGGCATCCTTTCCGAGGGAGATACAAGATGTCCATAGTAGAGAGACTTCCGATGCGGGGGCGTCCCTCGGGGGGAATGACGTATTTGAAGGATTGTTCACTGGGGTCGAAGAAAACCCCGAGCTTAACACCTCGCTCCTTTTCGAGGAAGCCGAGAGGCTACGTAAACAGGTAATCCTTTGCCGACTCTGCTCTGAGCTTCGACCCCCATTTTCCTGATTTTGTTTTTTCATGCTTTCAGTCTATAGCGCTTTACAATCGGGCCTTAGCTAAGTCCCAAGCTGAGTCGACCCGCTATGAGGAAGAGTGTGAGAGGCTCTCATCAGAGGCCGGCGAGCTCAGAGCTCTTTTTACCAAAAAGGAGGAAGAACTTAATAACTTTGGGGTTCGTTTTGAGACGGTGTCTCGAGAGCGGACCGATCTTGTTGAGCAGGTAATACAGTCTTTGCATGTTTTTATTTCATGCTTGTTTGAATTTAGCATTTAACAACTTTGGGTTGATCTTTGCAGCTTGAGAAGAAAGATGTCTTGATGAAGGAGGGGCTCAGAGCCAGGGATATTGAGATTCTCGGACTTAAGCAGCGTGTGGATGAGATAGACTCCGGGAGAGATACCCTCCAGGGGAAGTTGACTTTGGTTGAGCGTTGTCTTCAGGATGCGAGAGCGGATATCGATAAGTATAAGGATCTCCATGCTGAATCGGTTGTCGTGCTATCTGCAGCCAAGTCCGAAGCCGATGCGCTCATGTCCTCGTATCGAAAAGATACTGCTGCTGCAAATGCTCGAGCCAGGAAGGTCTCTGAAGATGCCGAGTTTGAACTGACCCGAGCCTTGGAGCGTGCCTGGTTGGGATCTTAGAGTCAGGCTCTCGAGGATATATATGCAGGGGGCATTAATTTGTTTGCTGAGATCGAGAGAGTGAAGGCCCTAGAGGAAGAATTAGCAACTCTGCTTTCTTCTGACGATGGTTCAGCCAGCGGGTCTGAGGAAGATGAGGTGAAGTGAAGTCCCCGAGGAGGAGACCGTTGACGTGCCGAGGGTCGAGGGCCAAGCCGTTGAAGGCACAACTTTTGAGGGGGCTCCGTCCAATCAAGTGACCCCGGTGATGCATTAGGCTTTTATTTGTCCCCCTTTAGGCGTGAGCCTTGTAAATACTCTTTTATAAATATAAGAATTTATTTATTTTGACTTTGATTCGTGTTGAATCCAAGTGTATGATTCTAACGATTAGCTCAGGTACCGGACCCGAAACATAATAAACCCTTAGGTTTTTAATTGATTGATATGGCGCTTCTTAAAGTCCTTTGACTAAGCTTCTGATGCGAACTTAGGTCACCAGGACTTCTGAGTCCGAGTCTAGTGAGATCTGGGTCTTGATTTTTGAAATAAAGCTAGCCTTTTTAGGCTTCATTGATAATCCTCGGTGAGAATTTTCTCAAACTCAGGTAGCCTTTGGACTCAGCAACCAGGTGAGCGTTTGCTCGCTTATCTAAGAATAAGGATGGCTTTTAGGCTTTTACCAATAGTCCCCGAGTGAGGACTTATTCGAACTCGGACAACCTTTGGGCTCAATAGTCTAGTGAGTGTTTGCTAAAACTTGGAATAAATATAACCCTGTGGCTTTATTAATAGTCCCCGATTGAGAGCTTGATCGAACTCGGGTAGCCCTTGGGCTCTTACGCATTGGCCCTTAGGCTCTTTAGGCTATCCCTTAGGCTCTTACACATTGGCCCTTAGGCTCTTTAGGCTGACCCTTAGGCTCTTACGCATTGGCCCTTAGGCACTTTTGGCTAGCCTTTAGGCTCTTACGTATTGGCCCTTAGGCTCTTACACATTGGCACTTAGGCTCTTTTTAGGTTGGGTTGATGCGACCTCTAATATGGCTATAGTTTTCCCTCATTTTGGCTAAAGACATTTTGAAGTTTTGATTATGCCTTGGCATGTTTTGTGTTTGTCCGACTCTTCGACGGCTCAAACGAGAACCTCAATTATGAGTCAATATGTGACGATAGCTGAGTAGCTCGGGAGGTTTGTTCGAAGGCTGCGTTCTTGAGGCCTTTTCATTGAAGGCTAAGTTGTCGAAGCCTTTTCATCGAAGGCTGATTGTTTTCAAAGCCTTTTATTTGTTCGGAGCTGATATTATCGAAGCTCCTTTGCTTATGCCGAGGGTAGCCTGATTAACCGGTTCTTTTCAAAATATTTTCAAAGTATATGGAGGCCTTTAGTTTTGTGGCGGCAGTCAGACGTCTCCGAGCCGCGTTAATTCGGCCGTAGCCTTTATGTTTGGCCATAGCCTTTAGTCCGCATATGTGGTGACCTTGGCGTCTATATCGAGGGTATGCCTTTTTAGTGGTCTTATAAGTTCGATATATAGCCTTGTTCTTAATATCGGGGTTATGCCTTTTTAAGGTACTACAAATTTGGTGTTGCCTCACTGAGGGCTTACAAACTCGAAGTTGCCTAATCGAGGTCTTATGAATTTGAGTTTTTGATGGCTCGATGAATTGACTGTTGATGACAGTCCCTGAGTGTTCGAGAGTTTCTGGTCTTTGAGTTGTCTTATGAGAAAGTAGTGAACTTCTTTGAGGCACAAAGTGTTTTGATGAGCAAAAGGGCTTCCTCAATTACTTGATATATGCGTACATGTATTTTTGCCTTTGGAGGCTCGACTATTCTACATAGATACGGTTCATTTGACCGTTTGACCCAATACAACATCCTCCTATCGAGGTCCTCCTAGGCATAGTTCAGTTTCTTTCAATAGATGACCTCCTCCCGGGGTGATGCCCCCCAATATTTGAGGTTTATCGAAGAGAAGCCTTGAATACTTGATGAATTCTCCTTGGGTATCATATGGATGTTGCCTTGTTAAAAACCTCGCCGGTAAAAGCCATTCGGGATAAAATCCGATCTAAGGGAAAAAGAGCGCAATGCGTACTTTAAAACCTAAGGTTTTCGAGTTGAAGGGTGCTTTGGCGTCTTTCGTCGAACACCTGCAAGAAATTAGTATGAGTCATAAAGCGAAAAGTGGAAAAGGTTATACCTTAGCAATAATAGCGTTTGAGCATCGATATGTTCCAATTGCTTGGAAGTTGCTCGCTTTCCATGGTGCCAAGTTTGTAGGACCCCTTGCCTACTATTCCGAGGACGCGGTACGGTCCTTCCTAGATCGGGCCTAACTTCCCTTCATTTGGGTTTCGAGTGTTGAGAGTGACTTTCCTTAGGACTAAGTCACCGACTTCGAAGTATCGGAGGTTTGTTCTCCTGTTATAATATCTCTCGATCCCCTGTTTTTGGGCTACCATTCGGACTAATGTAGCCTCTCACTTTTCATCTAGTAGCTCGGGGGCTATAGTCATGGCCTCACTGTTTGAGTCCTCAGTGGCATGCTAAAATCTGGCGCTTGGCTCTCCGACCTCAACGGGTATCAGAGCCTTAGACCCATATACCAAAGAGAATGGTGTCTCTACTGTGCTTGACTTTGAAGTTGTTAGGTATGCCCATAGTACTTCGGGCAATACCTCTCTCCATATTCCCTTTGCATTTTCTAACCTCTTTTTCAAATTTTGAATAATGGTCTTATTTGTGGATTCGGCTTGTTCGTTCGCAAATGGGTGATAGGGCATTGATAGGATTCTCTTGATCTTATGATCTTCGAGGAATTTCGTCACCTTGCTGCCTATGAACTGCTTCCCATTATCACATGCAATCTCAGAAGGGATCCCGAATCGGCATATGATATGATCCCAGATGAAGTCAGTGACTTCTTTTTCTCTTACCTTCTCGAAGGCCTGTGCTTCCATCTATTCCGAGAAGTAGTCAGTCATAAATAGAATAAACCTGGATTTACCTGGTGCCATTGGTAAGGGGCTGACGATGTCCATCCCCCATTTCATGAACGGCCATGGTGATAAGACTGAATGCAGTTGTTCACCAGGTTGGTGAAACATCAGCGCAAACCTCTGGCATTTGTCACATCTTCGAACGAATTCCTTGGTATCCTTCTCCATGCTATCCCAATAGTAGCCTGCCCTGATCACCTTCGAACTAAAGAATCGGTGACAGAATGATTTCCACAAGTTCCCTCGTGGATTTATCGAAGTACATAATCAGTGTCTCCCGGTCCCAAGCATACTGCTAGAGGTCCGTCGAAGGTCCTTCTATATAGTGTTTCATTCTCGTCGAGTGAAAATCGAGCTGCTTTGGCTCGGAGGGCCCTCGATTCTTTTGGATTCGTGTGCAGCTTCCCATTTTTCAAATAGTCAATATATTTATTCCTCCAATCCCATGTTAGACTTGTCGATTTGATCTCGGTATGGCCCTCTTCGATCACTGATTTGGACAACTGTACAACAACCCCTGTGAGTATATCATCTTCTTCGATGGACGACCCCAGGTTCGCGAGTGCATCGGCCTCACTGTTCTGATCTCGGGGAATGTGGACTGGAGTCCATTCTTTCAAATGATGCAATATGACCTGAAGTTTGCCTAAGTATCTTTGCATTCTGTCTTCTCGAACCTCGAAGCTCCCATTCACTTGGTTAACTACTAGGAGAGAGTCGCATTTTGCTTCGACGACTTCCGCTCCTAGGCTCTTGGACAACTCGATATCTGCAATCATAGCCTCATACTCAGCCTCGTTGTTAGTGAATTTTGGAGTTCTTATAGATTGTCTAATCATGCCACCCATAGGTGGTTTCAAAACGATGCCGAGCCCAGACCCTTTTATGTTCGAGGAACCATCGGTGAATAGGGTCCATACCCCCGATGACGTGCCCATTTCTAGCAAGAGTTATTTTTCTACCTCAGGAACGATGGCAGGCGTACAATCAACCACAAAGTCCGCCAAAATTTGGGACTTGATAGCCGTCCGAGGCTGATACTCGATATCATACCCCCAAGCTCGATAGCCCATTTGGCCAATGTACCCAATAATTCAGGCTTGTGCAAGATGTTTCGAAGAGGGTATATTGTTAAAACATATATACGATGGCATTGAAAATAAGGTTTTAATTTCCGAGATGCAATTATTAATGCAAGAGCTAATTTTTCTAAGTGGGGATACCTGGTTTCAGTATCTCATAGAGTCCGACTTACGTAATAAATAGGGAATTGCATACCTTGTTCTTCTCTAATCAACACACCACTTACCGCTACTTCGGATACGGCCAGATATAAGTACAACGTTTTATCTTCTTTCGGGGTGTGGAGCAAAGGCGAGCTCGAGAGATACCGTTTTAACTCCTATAAAGCACGCTGGCATTATGGAGTCCACTCAAAGCTGTATTTCTTTTTGAGCAAGGAGAAGAAATGATGACTCCGATTTGACGATCTCGAGATGAATCGGCCTAAGGCCGCTATCCGCTCGGTCAGCCATTGTATGGCCTTCACATTGTTCACCACTGTGATTTCTTCAATGGCTTTGATTTTGTCGGGGTTAATCTCGACCCCCTATTCGACACCATGAAGCCTAAAAATTTGCCCAACCCTACTCTGAAGGCACATTTCTCGGGGTTGAGCTTCATGTTGTAACTTCTAAGGATATCGAATGTTTCCTGCAAATTAGTCAAATGGTCCTCTGCATGCAGGGACTTAACTAGCATGTCCTCAATGTAAACTTCCATAGGTTGGCTGATTTTATGTTCGAATATCTTATTAACTAGGCATTGGTACGTATCTCCCGCATTTTTTTTAGCCCGAAGGGCATTACATTATAATAGTATGCACCATACTTTGTGATGAATGAAGTCTTTTCCCTATCCTCCGGGTTCATTTGAATTTGATTATACTCGGAATAGGCGTCGAGAAAAGTTAGGGTCTCATGGCCGGCCGTGGCATCGATCAAGCGATCGATGTTGGGCAATGTGAATGAGTCTTTTGGGCATGCTTTATTCAAGTCTTTATAATCTACACACATTCTTAATTTATTTCCTTTTTTGGGGACCACTACTACATTAGCCAACCATTCGGGGTATTTTACCTCCCTAATTGATCCTATTTTGAGGAGTTTTGTTACCTCGTCTTTGATGAACACATGTTTTACCTCAGATTGAGGCCTCATTTTTTGCTTCACTAGCTTGAACCTGGGATCGACACTTAGTCGATGGGTGGTTATCTCCGGCAGGATCCCTGTTATGTCTAAGTGGGACCAAGCAAAGCAATCAACGTTGTCAACAAGAAATTGGATGAGTTTTTTCCTGAGTTCAGGGGTTAATCCCGTTCCCAGGTATACCTTTCGATCCGGAAGATACTTGATCAAGACGACCTGATCGAGTTCTTTGACCGTTGATTTTGTTGCATCAGATTCCTCGGGGGCAATGAAAGTCCGAGGAGTGAGGAAGTCTTCTTCGTTGTCTTTGTTCAAACGCTCACAACCCACCTGTTCTTTAGGGGTCGGCCTATTTACTTACTAATCCCATACGAGGGGAGTCGATGTTGGTGCCATGTCGTTTATCGCGAACATCTCCTTTGCTGCACGTTGTTCTCCGTACACCATTTTTATACCATTTTTCGTTGCAAACTTCATCATCTGGTGAAGAGTTGATGGTACCGCCCCCATGTTGTGTATCCACGGTCCCAAGTAAGGCATTGTACCTTATGTCACCTTCGATGACATGAAACTTGGTGTCTTGAACTATACCGGACACGCTGACCAGGAGGATGATTTCTTCTCTCGTTGTCTCGCTTGCCAGGTTGAATCCATTGAAGATTCGAGAGGTGGGTATGATCTAACTGAGCAATCCGAGCTGCTCCACCACCTTCGACCTGATTACGTCGGCCAAGCTACCTGGATCCACGAGCACACATTTAATTTGAACGTTATTCAAAAGAAAAGAAATTACCAGTGCATCACTATGTGGTTGGGACGATGCTGCGATATCTTCTTCTCTAAATATAAGAGCGTTCCCAGGTACATAGCTCCGAGTTTGCTTTCCCGTTGTGATGGACACTTTGGCCAGTTCGAACACGGGTCCCTGTGGGATGTCGGTTTCTCCGACGATCATGTGAATGATGTGCTGAGGTTCTTCTGGTTCGTTCTGTCCATGAAGCGCAACACCGTTTTTTTCGTGTGCATTTGTTGGGTTAGATATTTTTTGAGAATCAAAGATCTTTGGACAAGAAAAAGTGTGAAGAATAACTTATGTTTTCAGGAAACTAGCACCAAAATAATCACTATTATTCTTAGCCCCACGGTGAGCGCCAAACTGTTTACCTTGAAAATGGTAGTTACAATTATATTTGATTTGTGGTTCTAAAAATATGTAATTTTTCTAAATACTAGTTATTAGGAGGATAATGCTTGGTGTAAATGAGCAAGAAATGATAAGTAAACCAATGTGGTTATAAAGCTGAGGGCCTCGAGCTCTGCGAGGTGGGACCTCGAGGGCAGCCTTTGATAGGTTGATGATGAGCAACAAATGAAGAACAATATATGAAAAAATGATGAACAATAAAATGAACACAATGAATGAGGAGCAATAAAATTATAGAGTAATTGTTGAGCAAGTTTTAGCAATATATGGCTCACTAGGGAATGCTATTGGTACATCTGTATAATGGCTCAGTACTAATTTGTCCTATTCTTCCACCCTGTCAGTTCTGATCACGTGCCCTTGAGAATTTTTCGCTTTTCCATGATGGTTGTCGATTCTCGT
The DNA here is from genome assembly GCF_000715075.1 of Nicotiana tabacum. Taxonomy (NCBI): domain Eukaryota; kingdom Viridiplantae; phylum Streptophyta; class Magnoliopsida; order Solanales; family Solanaceae; genus Nicotiana; species Nicotiana tabacum. Next base: position 177,109,226 of record NC_134082.1, on the reverse strand, counting down.
GCTGCCTCGAGGTAAGCTATGATGAGTATTCGGTATACCTTCTCGAGGCGGGTGCTTCGGGGACGAGCCCTGGATTGTGCTCCAAGCCTATCGAGGCCGGGCTCGAAGTACCATAGAAGCATCAAAATCGGCCTTCATTGATTTTGACCCTATACAAAACTCTTTTTAATCATTTAGACGGACCGGTAGTTTGACAATTTAGATTTTCACTTTTCGATGGCTTTCCTTCGAAAACTTATTTTTTTTTCTTTTTTCGTAAATATTTTAGCTTTTGAATGACTTCGTTGTTTATGGAAATCTTTGAGATCTTTTGACGACTTTCTAAGAACCTTAAAAGATCTAGAAATTGCATTTGCATTACCGGGCCCTTTGTATAGTACTTATCACACCAGTTGTCAATTTCAACAAGCAAACAAATCATAAAATACATACATCATTTCACTAAGTACAATCCAAACCTCCAAACATCCAACAAACACAATCTATATATTTTTGTTAGTACGTTGAATGATATTGTAAGAAAAAAATTTGGATATAGTGAAAACAAGATGATGTACGTAATTCAAACAAAATTAAATTTAAAATAGGCAAATGTATTATTTCGGGGGGTTAAACTTGATATAGTTTGGATACACCAAATTTAATAAACCAGAGGTCCGGTTGAAATACGTCAATAAGTGTATGTATAGCTAGCCCAAAACCTGTATTTGCGCATTAAGATTGAAATACACGACGTAGCTCAATACTAAGTTACTGAGCTAGGCTAAGCTGGGCTCAAGGCTGATCCCACTACCTTGCTTCCTAATCTTGAAGCTTCTTTCTTAATTTTCTTGATAAATAATTGGAGATTGGTAATATCTTGTACTATATTGTCGGCAATATACCTACTCACAACATCAGATGATTGTAGACAAATGTTGACGTCGTTTATGGCTTCGTCAATCTGTTTGATAACATCTTTGAATTGATGTTTATGGTACTTGTTAATTGCCAGCTCGAGAGCCCTTCCTGCATCTCCCAAGTTAAATATACAACCCACAGCTTCATCATAACTTAAAACCTGTGATATGAATCCGGCAGTACCTATCGCTGATTTAAGAGAGGGTTCAATATTATCAGCAGCTAAAGGCATTTGAGGAATGAGTGTGAACATTATCAAGGAAGTGCATGTGAGTATGGAACTTATGCTAAATAGAGATGCCATTTTTTAGCTTTTCTTTTTTCACTACTCTTTCTGAGATCTCGCGTATCTATTTATATATACTCTTGCTTTTCATAGTTCATTGAATTTGAGATGTTATATTTATGTCTCGTCTTTAGTTTTTCAATAAATGCGCCTTTTAATTATACATATACATATACATCGAATCCGAGCTTATAAATCGCTTTTTCTGTTACAAACTAATGCTGAAGTAGGAGGACAATTTTGTTTTATTTTTTCTTGGAAATGATAGAAGTGAAACATTCTCTTTGGCCATGTTTTAAAATTCAAAGTCCATAAATTACCACCACCAAAAATTGGTAAAGAGAGGGGAGGACGTTAATCTTGCCTCTGTTGCCTATTTTAAGAGTAGGCATGCCTATCTTTTTAAACCATGTAATTTTTTCTAATTATTGGCAGAATATAAGTTATGAAAGAAAGGACTCGCCTTTTCAATACATTTTCACTACATCTTCACGACTTAGAGCCTGTAGGGAGGCCTCAAAAAAGTTCTTTTAAAAAAATTCAAGTTGTTTGGCCAAGACCTAAAAGTACTTTTGGCCACCAGCAGTAGAAGCAGTTTTTCTATTTTTGGGAAGAAGTAGAAAATTCTAGCTTCTCCCAAAAAGCAGAAGTAAAAGCAAAAAACTAATTTATTCAAGACGAAACTATCCTCACAATAAAATTGTATTTTCTAAATTATCCCTTATTGATTTATCTATTTTTCATTTTTTTTTCTTGTTTTTGCCATTCTTTTAAATTTAAAAATATCATATACATGAATCATATTGTAACTTTTCAAATTCTTTATTGACTTTCTTATTTTTTATTTTTTCTTTGTGTAATCTCTTCTAATTTTCCAAATTATTTTCTTCTTTTTTCACACTAAAACAAATTATCTATATCCTTCTTTGAATTATCAATTCTCTTTTTATAAATAATCATTTATAATTTCTTCTCTTATAGGCTATTAATTCCTGAATTTTTAAAACAGTTATTAAATCTAATTTGTGAAAATTACCTACAAATAGGTAATTAATTTATAATTGCATCGCATAATCTATATATTATCAAAAGAAAAAGAAAAAGCCTCCACATTAAGCCAAGTGACAGCCTCACAATAGGTCACTTGGCAATTCAGGACAAAGTTAGTCATGCTAGATATTAATTAGTTTTTTTTGAATTTAAATTTTAAAAAATTAAAGTATGCATTATGTGTTGTTAATAATTAGTCACTCTTTTTGAATTTGAATTTAAGAATTATTTCTATTTTACGCTCAATGCTATCTTTCACGTTTGACACTTAGAATAATCTTGTTACAACTATCATGGTTATACAAAATTTTATTCGACGACATTCTTCTACCGGTAAGGAATTCAAACTATTATGCTAATGAAGACATTACTGCAGAGATTGAGGAAGGAGATGGTCTTCTGGTATTCCTTTAGAAATATGAGGCAAGTCTTCTACTAATATAGTAGCGTTGTGTGATAGAATTAGAGATGAAATTGTTGAGAAATATTATCATGTGTGAGTGACTTTGCTTATTATTTCATGGTGGATTATCAATATATAATAATTTGTGGAGTAGACTTCTAATTCATATTGAATGATGTATTTTGATTATTCAAATCATCATGTGAACAATAAGTAATTATACTAGATAATATTATATGCTTTGGTATAACTATATATGCGATATTGATTTAAATTTTTAATAAGTATGTTTACTTTATGTTTTATATTTTAATTAAATAAAAAAAAGTACGATAAATATTTAAGTTCATTTTTCTCTTTAAAATAATTACAAAACCTTGGTACTATCCTTTTTAGTAATTTGACACTCAAAAGTACTTTTTAGAAAGATCGGCTAAACATAAGTTATTTACCAAATGTTGCAAAAAGTACTTCTTAAATAAATTGGCCAAACACAAACTGTTTTTTTTAAAAGTACTTTTGAATAAAGCACTTCTGAAAAAAAAATACTTTTTCAGAATAAGCAGTTTTTGACAACTTGGCCAAACGGGCTCTTAGTAGAAAATTACACAACATATGGGTGTGTTAGCATCTGTCTAATCCTAAATTGATCAATTGCCATTTGTCATTCGGCACGCCCTTTAACATCCCTCTACAGCTCCCGATGAGTTAAAAAAAACTGAGTTTTTGATACTATAAGGCTGATACAGATTTGAAATTAAGAAGAAGAAGAAGAAGAAGCTACTGCTAAGAAAAGAAAATAGGCAAAAGATAGGATAATTCTCATTGATTCTGAAAATTGTAAATACAGAGAAGTATATACCCACTCACTCACTACAGACAATGAGGATAACTAATCATGTAGGTCCCATATGACCTAAATATAATATAAATAACTCTTGTGGACTAAAGTGTAATATACTACTTAACTCCATTAACTAATTTAAGCCTTAATATACTCTTCACTCAACTTTCTGTACAATCCTACACTTCACTCGTATCAGTCCTTCCCTGTTAAAGTCTTCCTTGTCCTCAAGGAAGAAAGGTAGGAAATCGAGTCTTCAAAGCTCGATAGTCTTCCCAAGTAGCTAGTTCAGAAGGCAAGTGTTCCCATTGAATCAACACTTGTGCTACATCTTTGTTTCCCTTCTGAACCATCGCATGTCTAAAATCTTGTCAGGTTTTGGACAATATGGACTAGCTAAATCAAGAACTGGTGGATGGTTAATACTCGCAGGTAACTCATAGCAAGCCTTGAGCTGAGATACATGAAAAGTGGGATGTAAGAATTACTGGAAGGGCAGTGCCAACTTATATGCAATATTTCCAGTTTTGTCCAAACACCTGGTAAGGGCCATAGTATCTTGCAGACAACTTGGAGAAATGGCTATTTGACATTGTGAGTTGTCTGTAAGGTTGAATCTTGAGATAAACCCAATCTCCTTCATTAAATTGCCTATCCGACCTGTGCTTATTAGCATGCTCTGTCATTCTCTGTTGTGCTCTTTGCAAATGATACTTAAGCAATTGCAACTTAAATTCTCTGGTGAGCAGACTTCTATCAACTTCTTCTAGTGCAGAATTCCCAGCCATGTAAGGCAAATGGAGGGGTGGTGGTTGACCATACAAGGCTTCATAAGGAGTATACTGAATGAAAGTGTGGAATGCAGTATTGTACCATAACTCAGCTGCAACTAGATAAGGGGACCAGTCTGACTGGGAATCAGAATAGAAGCACCTTAGATTAAGTTTCCAAACACCTATTCACCACCTTAGTTTGTCCATCTGTCTGGGGATGATAGGTTGTGGAAGTGTTGAGTGTTACTCCCAACATAGAGAAGAGTTCCTGCCAAATCTTGCTTGTAAATATAGGATCTCTATCACTTATAATGTCCTCAGGCAACCCATGTAACTTGTAAACTTGTTCCAAGAAGATTTTAGCAAGATCACTGGCAGAATAGGGGTGTGATAAGCCTATGAAGTGGGCATATTGAGTTAACCTGTCTACTACCACCCAAATGACTGTCTTACCTTTGGATTTTGGTAGCCCTTCTATAAAATCCACATTGATGCTATTCCAAGCTGTTACTGGTATCTTGTTAGGTTGTAGTAGTCCTAGATAGGGTGCATTGTCATGCTTATGCCTCTGACATACATCACAAGATTTGACATAAGCTTTTATATCCTCCTTCATCTTTTTCCAATAAAACAAAGTTGCTATCCGTCTGTAGGTATGGTCAATGCCAGAATGACCCCCAACTGATGAACCATGCCATAGTTGCATAATTTCCTTCCTCAATTGAGCATCAGGACCAACCACCAACTTCCCATTCTTTCTTAATTATTCATGAATTAGTGTGAACCCCTTAATCTCAGCATTCCCCTCCTTCAAAGATTGAATCAGGCTTTTTAGATTGGGTCTTTACCCCAACTTTGCATAACCATATCTAACAAATCAGTTCTCACTATAGATAAGGTCATGGTTGCTAATTCAAGCAAGGGTAATCTAGAAAGAGCATCAGCTGACTTGTTCTCTTTGCCTTTTTTATACTCAATTGTGAAGTCATATTGCATGAGCTTGGTGATCCATTTCAATTGAGTCCAAGTATGAAGCTTTTGATCAAGTAGGAATTTGAGTGCCTTTTAGTCTGTTTTAACAATAAAGCTTCTACCAGTCAGATATTGATACCACTTGTTTACAGCCATCTCAAGTGCCAAAAGTTCCTTATCATACACAAATAATGATTGATGCCTTGTAGACAATCCTTTGCTTAGGAAGGCAATGGGATGTCCTTGTTGCATCAAAACTGCTCATATTCCTACATTGCAAGCATCAGTTTCCACTATGAATGTTAGGGAGAAATCTGGTAGACTTAGTGCTGGTGCAATTGTTAGTGCAGTTTTAAGTGTCTCAAAGGCTTCATTAGCCCGATCAGACCATATGAATCCATCTTTCTTGAGGAGGTCAGTCAGTGGTTTGCTGATAATGCCATATCCCTTGATGAATCTTCTGTAATACCCTGCTAACCCCATAAATCCTCTCAGCAACTTGATAAAAGTAGGTAAGGGCCAAGACTGTACTGCTTCTATCTTTTTAGGGTCAGTGAAAACACCTTGTGCTGAGATGTAATGCCCTAAATATTCCACTCTACTAGCAGCAAATACACAGTTACTTCTCTTAGCTAGTAATTGGTGTTGCACCAACAACTCAAAAGCAGTTCTTAAGTGTTGTAGGTCATCTTCCAAGCTTTTGCTGTAAATGAGGACATCATCGAAGAATACCAAGATGAATTTCCTGAGATGCTCCTGGAAGATATGATTCATTAGACTTTGAAAACTAGAGTGTGCATTAGTTAGCCCAAAGGGCATGACTAAGTACTCATAATGGCCAGAATGGGTCTTGAAAGTAGTCTTGTACACATCTGCCGTTGCCATTCTGATTTGGTGGTACCCAGCTCTCAAGTCTGTTTTAGAGTAGACTTTGGAACCCCCCCAGCTCATCTAACAACTCCTCAATGATTGGAATGAGGAATTTATCTTTGATTGTCAGCTTGTTTAGAGCTCTGTAATCTACACATAATCTCCATGAGCCATCTTTCTTTCCCACCAACACTACCAGAGAAGTATATGGGCTTGAGCTGTACTGAATTATGCCCTGACTTCTCATCTCCAGTACCAATTTTTCGATTACATCCTTTTGCACTGGAGAATACCAGTAAGGTCTAGAATTCACTGGTGAACTACCCTCCAATAAGGGAATGTGGTGATCAAAGACTCCCCTAGTTGGAGGTAGCTGATGAGGTTCACCAAAAGTTCCCTTGTATTGCTCTAGCAGATTCTTTACTTCTTCAGGCTCTTACTTCCTCCATTTAAGCTAATTCAGAACTTTCTGCCCCCTTAACCTTAACCATGAAAATTGAGGGCTAGTGACTGACATCTTCTCTAATGATTTAGTACTCACAGCCTTAAAGTCTGGTTCAATTCCTCTCAATGTAATCATCTTCCCTTGGTATTCAAATTCCATCGACAGTTTCCTGAAATTGAACTTGATGTCCTCTAAAGGATACCTCCATTGGATTCCCAGCACCAAGTCTCTCTTCCCTATAGAGAATACTAGGAAATCATCCTTAAACATGGTTCCCTGCATTAGCCATTGGAACCCCTTACACATTTTGTCAGTAGGAATCTCTCTTCCATCAGCTACTTATACCAATTGTGGTTTAATTCTCTGGATTTCACACCCCAATCTCTTGGTTGTTTCTTCATCTATGAAGTTGTGTGTAGACCCATAATCTATGAATACTTCCAAAGGTTTCTTTTCATTAAAGCCTATGAGTCTCAAAGTTCTATATCCCATAGATCCATTCAAAGCTTGTAGGGATATATCACAATTTTCTGGTAAGTCTGCTTCCAACCCTTCAACTTCTTCCTCCAGATCTCCTTATGTTTGATCCTCTTCTTCTATGAAATTCCCTTCACTCACTTCTATGTCTAGTGAGAATTGTTGTCTCTTAGCCATACACTTATGACCTGGTACAAATTTTTCATCACAAAAGAAACATAGTCCCCTAGACCTCCTGTCCTCCATTTCTGCCTGACTCAATCTCCTCCTCTTTGTGTTGTCCATTTTAGCAGTAACATGTTTCCTGTTAGAACTTACAATGTTTCTAGAGGAAGGATTAGGATTGTACCCCATTATACCCTTGTTCTAGGAGGCCCCTACTGTAGCACTCCTGATTGCCTTACTTTGAGCTGCAAAATTGGACTCTTGTAGTCTAGACAAATAGTAAGCTTATGGCATAGTGCATGGGTTTCCAACTCTCAATGCATTACTCAACTCAGGTTTTAGGTTGTTTAAGAAAATGCTAATGGCATGTTCTACTGGTAAATTGAGTCGAGTCAACACACTGTTAAAGGCTTTTTGGTATTGCTTCACACTCCCAGTATGCTTGACATTGACTAACTCAGTCATAGGATCAGAGTATTCTGCCCCAAAAGTGTCACACAGTGCCCACAGGTACTCCTCCCAAGTGGGGAGGGGCATTTGTCCCTTGCTCCTTATATAGCCAAGATGCCATTGTAATGCATCCTCTTCAAAATGCATGGACACTGTTGATACCCAATTGTTTCCTCACATATTTTTATTACATATATATACTTTCAAAATAGTACATATGCAGTTATAAGCATGCATAAGCATTTTTTATAATTTTTTTATAGTTTTAAAGGTTCCAAATCAATTCATTTCTTCTCTTTTATTATATAAATATGCAATAATTATCCTTCTTAGTACTTTTTGTGATGATTTAGTCACCTAAATTCATTATTTATACCAACATAATGTTTAAATATTTTTAGTGTATTTTTTGTAATTACATTTACATTTTTTAAGCTAAATCGCACATTTGATAATTTTGAGTGTTTAATCTTCTGTTTCCTATATATTTTAACCGATTTCGTTAGTTTTCTCTAACCTTAACTCGTTTATACTAAAAGCCCTAATTTTTTGGCATTTTTTGTTTGGTTTCTGAGCTACTTGTGTACTGACTTTGTCCTTGCTTTGGTTATGTGATTTTTCTTTAGCCAATTAGATGTCTTGTGATTTTCTTATCCTAATATACCTCTACTGAGTTTCTTGGTTCAACTTGTCTACTGACTCTATATATTTATGTTCATTCCGACTATTCATGGTAAACCAATATTTTTTCTTCTAAAATCAGGGTTGTTTTGAATTTTGATTTACCAATTTGCTTCGTTAAAAATTATGTGTTGAGCCATGACTATTCCTTCCTTGCCTGTTTGGATTGTCTGCAATATTTGCTTACTCTTTACGTAATTTTCTCTTAAACCCTAGACTATTCTGGAGTTCTTATTTTGGTTTGATTGAAACTCTTTTCCTTAACAAAACCTTTGATTCTTACTGTTCTACTCGGTTTGATTGAACTTCTTGCCTTAATGAATTTTCTCTTGCCTTATTTGTTATTTGCTGATTCTTGTCAATAATTTCCTTAATTGAACTCATGTTCATTCACCCATAATTACCTACTCTATACCCAAGCATTACTTTATTCCCTTCCTTAAATATTATCATGCTTTTACTATTTATTGATTATCCCTTGATTAAGGGGAAGACTTACTGATTTTACGTGTGTGACTAATTCTATGAATTTCCCTAATTGCTACATAGTTGATCCTTTACCTTATTTTGTTTAACTCTTGATTACTATATAAATTCCCTCTTATTTTAACTTCTGGACACGAACAATAGTTCAAAGACTACCACTTTTACACTCTAAAAAGGCTCTCTCTACTCTCTTTGCTACTTTTGATCTCTGTTGTTCTAGCCGGTTGCAAACCAAGGCTGGAAATTGCACAATACCTCGCTCACATCTTGTGTTTTCTTTCTTTAACTAGGTATGCTTCTGATTAATTTTAAGAATCAAAACCTATATGTTTACTTACTACCTTAGTCCATATGGCCTGAGTCCATTCTTGCCCCCGTTTACTTCTTACCCAACATGCCTAATACTGCCTATTCAAATTTGTAATTAGCATGTTTCCACTTTACTTGCATGTTTGCTATTTTGTTTAACATGTCTACATATGAAACTAAGCCTGTTTGATTGACTACTACTTATCTAGCATGCCTAGACTCTGCCTTTGTGTAATTAGCATGCCTTCACCTGTCAATACTTGCCTAGCAAGCCCATCTAAGTCTTTGCCTGTTCTACCTAACTCCTGCTAAGTTAATTACTCTCTCCAGAATGGCTTCAACATGTTTCTGTTGTGGTCTTTGCTGCATGACCTGCATTCTACCTACTAGTTCTATAGAACCCCCTCAAAACTCTATGTATCCTGTTGTTTGTGTGCTTCATTAAGGTGTACTTTCTATTTTCCCAATCCCTCTTCCCTTGTGTGAAGGCTGCTTGCCAAAGTACTCCCTAAAACTGTTTGTTCTATGACTTGTGTTCTGATTGCAAAATTGTTTCTTTACACTTTTCTCAAATTGTTTTATCACTAATGGTTTCAGAAGTTCTTTTCAGTCCTAAGACCTTTCTTTTAAACTCTTTCAAACCATTATGCACTTTCACTTACTCCTAGAATACTAGGTCCCGCCCCTCGGGTATGTGTATTGCTTAGAGACCCTTGAGATCTATTTGAACTCTAGCATATCAGGGCTGACACTTCCACATTGCACAATAATCAGTTGTTATTTATGAAAGGTCTAGGTGTGAGCACTGCTCGAGATCCTTGAGGTCCTTAGGGAACTCTGACACACCTAAACATGAAATTGGCTTTGCAACTTTGGCATTTAAGACTACTGGAGGCTTGGAACTCATTTGGGCCTACCTCAGGCTCCCTATAGATTAATTTCTGTTCTATTTATTTATTTTTATTCAATTCATTGGTTTGTAATAATTATTCTAAATAAATAGTGGGGTGACTAGTAAAAAGGGAAGGTAGTTATATACTGTGGGTAAAATTGAGTAGATACCATGCTTATAGGGTCCATGTTGATTCAAATGTGTTTGTTAAATAACATGCCTATAGGATCTGCTTTGGTTTAAATAAGTTCTGTTTGCTTTATTTCCACACAATTAGAAGCCATGCCTATAGGATCTAAATCAGCTTTTAATAATTAGGTACCATGCCTATAGGAGTTAAAATCAGCTTTAATAGAAATTATGCCTATAGGGGTTTCACTTTGGTCAAATAAATTCTGCTTACTTCACATTATGTTTGATTAGAAATCATGCCTATAGGACTTAAAACCAGTTTGGTTAAAAAATCAGTTTAATTCATGTTTACTTTGAATCGGTTTAGCTAATTAATCTGTCCGCTCCTTTAATAAGTTTTCAACGCTGCCTTAATTAATATTACTAGAAAGCATGTCTATAGGATCTCAAGTGGTCTGCATAAAATCATTTACTGTTTTACTGCATCTTTGATCAATAGTAGAAACCATGCTCATAGGACATCACTGTTATACGCCTAGGCAAGCCTGTAGGGCGATTAAAATTCTGAAAACTATAAAACTGTGCCTTGTTATTTGAGTTGCTTACATTCAACAGGTTTAAAAGAATCAGTAGGCAAGTAGTATTAAGTTCTTTGACACTTTGGTCCTAAATCAATCCTATATACTCTCTGCTCACCTAGATATCATGTTCTCAGTTCTTTTCTCTTAAATCCCTGAAACTGTTGTTTGATATGTGCACTTAATTGTTCTGTTTGCGGAGGTAAAATGTGAGCCTTTAATTGTTCCTTATTTAAATGCAGTCCTAATTGTTTTGATTGACGCTTAAACTTTTATCCTTTAAATACCTTAGGATAGTCTAGAACTACCTAAATTATAGGTCCAAAATACCTCCAGGGGCACAAGGAAGGGACGGGTAGTGCACGCATAAGATATCTCTCAAGGTTGCTAGAACGCTTTAGGCTATGACCAAGGGGAGGGAATTGGGTAGTAAGGATATGATGACTACGCGTTAATGTCATGTGTAGCCCCTCATTGAGGAGTGATTACCGGGCATTGTGCGGGTATGATCCTATAGGCTAACCAACCTAGGACTCCTCTTTCCCAACTCCCATTGTTTAAATAAATTTACCTTTCTTATATATGTGCAACTTGTTCAAGCCTTTTCCCTTGTTTCATTACTTGAATCATACATGTGCTTAGAATGTCAAAACATGCCTTTACTTTCAAGTACGTGTTAAAACAGTTTATTTGTAAAAGGACTAATTCACATCGTTTAAGTTCGGCCGGGACCCACAGTTGTGTACCACGAGGGGTGCCTAACACCTTCCCCTCAAGGTTATTTCGAGCCCTTACCCTAATATCTGGTAATGCAAACTAGTCCATGAGTTAATTGTTCAAGGTGCCCTAACGCACCATAATCCGTTAGGTGGTGACTCTTCAAATACCCAATTCCCCAAAAGGAAATGAGTTATCTCCCCCATGAATGTCGAAACCCAGACTTCCGCGTCAAAAAGGAAAAAAGGGGGCGCGACAGCATGGCGACTCTGCTGGGGATATTTTTAGGCTCTTACCATAACGAACCTATCTTTTATGAATTAGTCCAAGCCTGCTCTATCCCATGTACCCTTTGCCATTATTTGAATTTAACTATCTATTTTCAAGCATTTATGATTCTTTTATTCCTGAAACTGACTTGTCTCTTTGTTTTCATTTTTTAACCATCTTTCAATTATTTAAACACCGCATTTATCATTTCTTACGTGCAAATACTTGACAACATGCTATTTATTGTTGCATAAATCAAGCTCAACATCATACTCCACTCGTGCATAATTAATACTATAGCAACGCTTGATGAGTGTTTGCGCTCTTCCTATATTATCACCCTTTAAATGCGGAAAGGCGTATTTGCAGTAAAACTAGTCGATCAGTGGTGCGTTCGATGGTTCCGTGCCTTTCCCCCTTGAGTTGTCCGCTTGAGGGTCCTAGTCTAGACCTCTATAGCAACCTTACTCTGATTAATTGTACATGCATCATGGTCAAACCTAGCCGAGTTAATATGTTGTCCACATAATGACCCTTTAAGACAAGCCTTGTCCAAACGTCCATCAGGTTTTCCACAATCCCAATGGACGTAACCACGATTATGTGCATTAATTTGGAGAAATAAGTGCCAATATGCTAATCATTACTGTGTAAGTAGATGAACCTGGAGGGGGAAAGGGCCTAACTCTCTTTTATTTTGCAGAAAATGAGGCACGAAGTCCCCAGATTTGGTATGGTTGGTAGCTTACCCTCACTTTTGCTAGATTGGTGGAGGGATCTTCCTTCATGTGATCAAAACCATGTGAAGAGAGTCTTAGGAAACTTGCCCTCTCTGTTGGATCTTCAACCAAACAAGATGCTAATCGAGGGTGGTACTCTTTGGGATAAAGAAAGGGTTGTGTTCCGCTTTGGGAACATAGAAATGACTCCCCTTCTAGAGGAAATAGGAGGATATGCCGGGTTACCTTGGGATAGCCCTAATCTGTTAGCACCTGAAAATCGCACTACTAGGGGGTTCCTGAAGATGATAGGGCTAAAGAAAAATGACAACTTGAAATGCCTAAAGGACTCCTACATACCTTTTGGGTTCCTTTATGAAAGATACGGTCACAACAGCTCTTACCGTATCTTTGACGATGAGTTCTCAATCACCTCCCTGTGTTGGATTCATCGTAGGGTCTTCGTGTTTATTATGTGTTTCTTGGGCATGTTGGTATTCCCGATCCAAGAGGACAGAATTCATACTAGGCTGGCCATGGTAACCAAAACTTTGATGGATGGGATCGAGGGGGAGACATTCACTATCATCCCTATGATCGTTGCAGACAAGTACCAGGCTTTAGAGTGATGTCGGAAGGGGTTCAGGTTCTTCGAGGGTTGCAACTTGCTGCTACAGGTTTGGCTGTTGGAACATCTCCAAAAGGGACAATACCATCAAGAGTTTATGCGAAGGCCGTGGAATGATCACATAGCCTTCCACTATCCCAAAAGACTAAACTACATTTCATATATGTTTGCTCAGCCAGAGGACGCTGTGGGATAGGTACAACTTTTCGAAAAATTGATTGAGGAGTAGGTCCAATAGATGTTTGAGTGGTTCCCTACCAATGCGTTCATCATCAGGTCCGGAGATTTTCCATGCTTGGTGCTGATTGGGTTGAGGGGCACATATCCTTATGCTCCTTTCAGGGTTATGAAGCAAGTAGGCAGGAGACAAATCATACCACGGGTCGCTAAGATGTGTCACTTCAGGGCCAATTTCCAAGGGGACGCCATCCCGTATAAGAATGAAGCACAACATATGTGGACCTTGAAGATTATTGTTGAGAAGGATACCATCGAGTAAGACCGATACCATGCGGGCCACTCATACCTTTACCCTTCATGGTTGGAGGAAAACATAGCTAGGGTCTCTGAGCCAAGGGCTAGGCCAGGAAATCGGGTCATATATGAGGTTGCTGAGGCAGAGGTGAAGTACAACAAGATGCGGAAAAGAGTTTGAGAGTCTGAAGCTGAGCATAAGGCGCGCAGCATAAAGCTGACATGGAGATGATTAACGAGTGGAAGGAGAGAGCTGGTAAATCCAGTGAAAGGCTGGAATATCTGGAGTACAACTTGATGGAGTTGGAGGGGAAGATGAGGAAGAGGGTTAGTGACTGCCAGAACGCTGAAGGAAATGAAAGAGGGCATCTGGAAAGGGCATTCCTGTTGCTGAACCTGTACGAGCTGGGAGAGTTGATCGACAAGAGTGTCCAGTCTGGGGAGGGTCCTTCTAGGACCAAGTAGATTAGATTTACTTGTTTTCCTTTCAAATGTAATAAGGCCAAGTGCCATTAGTGACATTATCTTATTTAGTTTTGTTTTGGGTTGTTTACTTTTACATTAATGAAATAAGGCAATCATTGGCACTAAATTTCTCCAAATTTATTTGTTGCTAGGCCTACCTCGGGTACAATGAGGTTCCCAAATTATGATGTGAATTCACATTCCCGCAATATGTATTTAAATACTGCAAACATTTCAGAATCCTTAGTGACTTGTCTACCTTTTTTATTTTTCTTTATTCTTTATTCCCATCCCCTAAGGTTGGTTCGCTCATACTGGATTCATCAGCGTATCACACCAGATCTAGAGGCCCTCCACATCCTCCTCCTCCTCCAAGTAATACAAAGAGCAAAGGAAAAACAAAAATGAACGACTTAAGTGGTATTCGAAAGGAGAATGCTGAGAACACGAAAACTTCAGATGGTCGGAGTACTCTGGTGCAAAATGATCTAGTCTTGAGGTTGGAACAAAAGATATTGGAGCTACATGGAGAGCTTGAGCAGGTCCGCAACTTGGAAAACCTATACCTCACCCTGAACGTCCCCGACATCAACACAAAGAACCCAGTGCCTACCGAAAACACAATGAACCCTCCTGCACCGCGTCAATATGCAACCCCATCTCAAAATCTCAATCCCTTACCAGTACCAACTTCGCCTCAACATCACCATCAACCAATTCAGTACCCACTAACCGCCACTTATCACACTCCCCAGAACACACCACAACCCATTCCGAATCCTCAAAACTCAACTAATGATTAACACTACACCCAGGCATCTGGAACTCACCAAAACAACCCCATATATGTAGAAACCGTACCTCACTTTATCCAACCAACTTCCTATACACCGGAATCTGCTGAGAAGGAACTACTCATCAAAAACATGGCTGAAGAACTCAAGAAGTTGATGAGTTAAGTTCAGGGTGTCGAAGGCGGCAAAGGAATATAAGGTTTGAACTATGAAGACTTATGCATACAGC
This sequence comes from Nicotiana tabacum, assembly GCF_000715075.1. NCBI lineage: Eukaryota > Viridiplantae > Streptophyta > Magnoliopsida > Solanales > Solanaceae > Nicotiana > Nicotiana tabacum. Next base: position 177,094,217 of record NC_134082.1, on the reverse strand, counting down.
CAGATGTAGAACTATCGGAGGGTTACAAACCTCCTAAGTTTGAAATATTTGTCGGTACAGGTGATCCTAGGGTTCATTTAAGGACTTATTGTGACAAGCTTGTTGGGGTCGAAAAAGATGAAAAGATCTGGATGAAACTCTTTATGAGGAGTCGTACTGGAGATACTTTGTCCTGGTACATCAACCAAGATCCCAAGAAATGGTCCAATTGGGTGAGTATGGCATCAGATTTCATGGACAGGTTCAGGTTCAATACAGAGGATGCACTGGATGTTGTCTACATCCAAAATCTTAAGAAGAAGCCCACTGAAACCTTTCGTGAGTATGCTACTCATTGGAGGTCGGAAGCGGCCAAGGTCAGGCCATCTTTGGACAAGGAATAGATGAACAAGTTCTTCGTCAGAGTATAAGATCCACAGTATTATGAAAGATTAATGGTTATTAAAAACCATAAATTCTCTAATATCATGAAGCTTGGGGAAAGAATTGAGGAAGGCATCAAAAGTGGGATGTAATGAATTTTGAGGCATTAAAGGGCACAAATAAAGCATTGCAATCAGGCGGCATATCAAAGAAGAAGGACGTTGGAGTATCGATGGTGGTTCAAGGCCCAAAATCTCCACTCACCTATTAAACACCTCCACCCACCTATCAAGCACCACAGCCCACATACCAAGCACTACCACCTACATATCAACCATCATCTCCTAGATATTTCCAAACAGCCACTGCCTATCATACCTATAATTCCCAACCATCTCATTTCTTGTCACCCCTAACTCGCCAAATTACCCAAGACCACGACCTAATTTTGACCGCAAGCCACCCAGACAGTACACCACTATTGCTAAACCCATCGACCAGCTGTATGAAAGGTTGAAAGCCGCTGGTTATGTCACCCATATTCCTGCTGTGGCATTAGAGAACCCATCCCAATGGGTTAACCCAGACAAAACCTATGCATACCATTTCGGTATGAAAGGGCACACCATTGACGAATGCCGAACATTGAAAGACAAAATCCAGACACTAATTGATAGCAAAGTTATACAGGAGAAAGAAGCCGCACCCAATATCCGCAACAATCCTTTCCCGGACCATAGGGGTGGTGGGATATATGTGATAGAGATGGATGAGGAATGGGATCCTGAGGGGTAAATCGGGCTTATTCGAGAAGGTGATGACTTTAAAATTGCAGTCACATTTACTCATATCGTAGTACAAACTCAATCACCGATTGACGTTGAGATAACTACATCAGTTCCATTTGAGGTAGAGGTAGCTCCACTTGCGGCCACCCCTATTCCATTTGAAGTGGAAGTGTCCACACCTTTCATGGTGATAGTATCAACCACACCTCCTTTTAATTCAAAAGGAATACCTTGGGATTACGTTGTTGAAGCTAGGCAGAAAGGAAAGGCAAAGATGGAGGAATCCGATGTTGCACAAGGAATGACTAGGACTGGAAGGATCTATACACCTGAACACTTGGGAGGACCAAGTAAGGATGCCGCCGCCAAGCAACGTTTCATTGAGATAGGATTGAATGACCTTTGGAGTAAAGTACAGGCAAGGGAGTATTCCGTCATTGATCATTTAACAAAACCCCAGCTCAGATATCCATCCTGTCACTATTGCAAAATTCAGAGGTACATAAGAACACTTTAATAAAGGTGTTGAGCGAAGCCTATGTACCCAACAATATCACCTGTGGAGAGATGGCCAATATGCTAGGGTAGGTGCTGGAAAGTCACAAGATAATCTTCCACGAAGATGATTGCCCCCTGAAGGGTTGAATCACAACAGAGCATTGAATATCGCAGTGCAATTTGAAGACAAGTTCATTGCCAGGGTCTTGATTGATGGAGGTTCAATCCTCAATATTTGTCCATTGGATACTCTAAAAAGGTGGGACAAAGGTTTTCATGAAATACGTGTAGGAAGCATGAATGTGAAAGCTTTCGATGGATCTCAAAGGGCCACGATCGAGGAAATTAACCTTTGCCTGCAGATGGGGCCAACTTGGTTCGACGTCGAATTTCTGGTGCTCGACATACCGACCTCATATAATCTTCTGCTGGGCCGACCATAGATCCATGCCACTGGGGCCGTGGATTCCACACAACATCAAGCCGTGAAATTCGAAAGGAACCATCAGGATGTGATCATTTCACGGAGATGGGAGTAACCCTATTTACACCAGCCAAACTATCCTGGTTATCGGAAACTGAAGAAGGCTAGGAAGGGAAACCTATCATCACATTGAACGCATCAACGCCATTGAGAAAGACAAATGGTGAAGCAACAAAATAGAGAGCATAGTGGCATGGTCTGGGTATGAACCCGACAAAGGGCTTGGAAAGAATCTCCAGGGTATCGCTAAACCGATACAGCTAAAGGGTCATGGTACTACCTATGGGCTCGGATATCAGTACACATGGCAAGAGTATAATGATTGGTCGCCTCTATGGCACAGACCTTATTATCCTCTCAAGAAACCAGTCTCGCATCTGGATTAGACTTTTCACCAAGCTGACACAATATAGGGAACTGCAGGAGAAGAGTTAGCGGCGCTGAGGAATCTTTTCTTGGAGGATGAAAACATGGACTGCAGTGCAATAATTGAGGAGAAGAAGGAAGAAGGCCTCACTATTTAGGCAGTGGAGAAGGGAGCTGTTCTGAGTAACTGGACCGCCACACCATCCCGGGCCTGCCGAGTCCCTTGGTAGCTTGGTAGATTTTATTCCTATAGCCATTCTAGGCATTTAAGATTTTCAGTAATTTGTTTTAAGATTCACTTGTTTCAAAATAAATGCTTGATTCATCAAGCCGTACTCGTTTGGATGTTTTATGTATTAATCAAATGTATTGCTCTTTATTATTTATTATTATCTTTCGTATTTTTCTTTTTACAACGTTATTGTTACTTTTCCTGATGAACCGGTGACTGTGACATGAAATGAGGCCACGCAACATGAGAATAGTGATTCAGATGAAGAAGATGAGATACCTGAGAGAGTTGTCATGGAAGTTGAAAACTTTGAAAACAAGCCTAAGTCCAACCTGGACGAAATCGAAACAGTAAATTTGGGGTACGTCGAGACCATCAAGGAGACTCGCATCAGCATTCGCTTATCACCAACCAAGAAAGAAGAATACATCCGTTTTCTAAAGGAATATGAGGACATTTTTGCATGGTCATATGATGACATGACCGGTTTGAGCACGTCCATAGTGGCTCACAAGTTGCCTACTAATCCCATGTGTCCACCAGTGAAGCAGAAACTCAGAAAATTCAAACCAGATATGAGCCTGAAGATCAAGAAGGAAGTTACTAAGCAGATCAAAGCCAAAGTTCTCAGGGTTGTTGAGTACCCAACTTGGTTAGCCAACATTGTGCCAGTTCCGACGAAAGATGGGAAAGTCAGAGTATGTGTTGACTATCGGGATTTAAACAGAGCTAGTCCCAAGGAAGACTTCCCACTGCCGAATATACACATCCTGATTGGAAATGCACCAAGCATGAACTCCAATCCTTCGTAAATTACTTCGCGGGTTATAACCTGATCTGGATGGACAAAGAATACGCGGAGAAAACTATTTTCATTACACCATGGGGGGTATACTGTTACAAGATGATGCCATTCGGTCTAAAGAATGTTGGGGCTACCTACATGAGAGTCATGCCAACTATCTTCCTTGATATGATACACAAAGAAATAGATGTGTATGTGGACGTCGTCATTATCAAATCTAAGAGGGCCACAGATCACATATCAGACTTGAGAAAGTTCTTTGACAGGCTAAGGAGGTACAACTTGAAGCTGAATCCCACAAAATGTGTATTTAGGGTTCTTGCATGGAAGTTACTGGGATTCATTATCAGTCATTGATGGATCGAGGTAGATCCATCTAAAGTCAACGCTATTCAGGAATTGCCACCACTGAGGAGAATAAAGGATGTGATGAGCTTCCTAAGACGCCTCAACTATATCAGTTGCTTCATAGCATAGTCCACCATTATATGTGAACCTATTTTTAAGATGCTGAGGAAAGATACCGAGATAAGATGGATCGAGGATTGTCAGAAGGCCTTTGACAAGATCAAGGAGTACTTATCCACACCATCAGTTTTGGTCCTGCCAGAGCCGGGGTGGCCTTTGCTGCTCTATCTATCTGTGTTGGATGGAGCCTTCGGATGCGTTCTAGGACAACATGACGAGATAAGAAGAAAAAAGCATGCCATATATTACTTGAGTACGAAATTCACACCTTACGAAGCACGGTACTCTCTGCTAGAGCGCACTTGCTGTGCTTTGACCTGGATGGCCCAGAAGTTGAGGCATTACTTCTCTGCCTATACTACATACCTCATATCTAGGATAGACCCTTTGAAGTACATATTCCAGAAACCCATGTCAACTGGGAAGCTAGCCAAGTGGCAGATACTGTTGAGTGAGTTTGATATCATCTACGTAACTCAAAAGGCGGTCAAAGGGCAAGCATTGGCAGATCATCTTGCTGAAAATCCAGTGGGAGGAGAATACGAACCCTTGAAAATGTATTTTCCTGATGAAGAGGTATCATTCGTAGGAGAGGACATTACCAAAGCGTACGACAATTAGAGGATGTTCTTTGACGGAGCTGCAAATTTCAATGGGGTAGGCATTGGAGCATTTTTTGTATCAAAAACAGGTCAACATTATCCGGTATCTGCTAAACTTAGATTTCCCTGCACCAACAACATGGCAGAATATGAAGCCTGTATACTAGTACTCAACATGACAATTGACATGAATATTCAGGAGCTACTGGTAATCGGTGATTCAGATTTGCTCGTGCACCAGGTACAAAGAGAATGGGCCACGAAAAATTCACGGATATTGCCATATCTGCACCATGTGTAGGAATTGAGAAAAAGGTTCACAAAGATAGAGTTCCGACATGTGCCCAGAATTCAGAATGAGTTTGCCGATGCGTTGGCCACTTTATCATCCATGATACAACATCGAGATAAGAATTATATTGATCCTATTCCGGTGAAAATTCATAATCAGCTGGCATATTGTTCCCATGTTGAAGAAAAAACAAATGGAAAACCTTGGTTCCATGATATCAAGGAGTATTTGGCGAAAGGGGAATATCCAGAGCATGCGAACCACACTCAGAAATGCACACTTCGGAGATTATCCAATCACTTCTTCCACAGTGGAGAAAATTTGTACAGGAGAACTCCCGATTTGGGATTGCTAAGATATGTCGATGCAAAATAGGCTTCTAAATTACTTGAGGACGTACATGCTAGGACTTGTGGCCCTCACATAAATGGTTTTGTCTTGGCTAAGAAGATACTTAGGGCCGGTTACTTTTGGATGACTATGGAGACAGATTGTGTCCAGTATGTCTGAAAATGCTACCAATGTTATGTGCATGCTGATATGATAAAAGTGCCACCTAATGAGCTCAATAAAACAATCTCACCTTGGCCATTCGCCATTCGCCACCTAGAATGGATGTCATCAGCCCGATCGAGCCCTCCACTTTAAACGGGCAAAGGTTCATTCTAATAGCCATCGATTACTTCATAAAATGGGTAGAGACTGCATCTTACAAAGCCGTAACCAAGAAAGTTGTCACAGACTTTGTCAAAGATCGTATTGTTTGCTGGTTCGGAGTTCCCGGGTCTATTGTCATTGATAATGCAGCCAACTTCAACAGTGATCTGATGAAAGCCATGTGTGAAACTTTCAGAATCAAGCACAAGAATTCCACATCCTATAGACCTCAGATGAATGGAGCTATAGAAGCCGCCAACAAAAACATCAGGAAGATACTAAGGAAGATGGTAGAAAACCACAAACAATTGCACGAGAAGCTACCTTTCGCTTTGTTGGGATACCGCACTACAGTTTGCACATCAACCGGGGCAACTCCTTACATGCTGGTTTATGGTACCGAAGCTATCTCGAGGTAGAGATTCCTTCTTTAAAAATCATACATGAAGCTGAACTTAGTGATGCAGAATGGATAAGGTGCCGCTATGAACAATTGGCCCTTATAGATGGGAAAAGGATGGATGCAGTATGCCACTGTCAGCTTTATTAGAATAGAATATCTAGAGCTTTCAACAAAAGGGTCAAACCAAGACAATTTGCACTAGGACAGTTGGTACTGAAGAAGATCTTCCCACATCAAGATGAAGCCAAAGGGAAATACTCTCCCAACTGGCAAGGTCCTTACATGGTTCACAAGGTACTGACAAGAGGAGCACTCATACTTGCAGAAATGGACAGAGAAATTTGGCCAAAACCAATCAATTCAGACACAGTCAAGAGATACTATGCTTAAACTATTTATATTTCCTCATCTGATGTATTTGAACTATGCTTTACCTGATTCCTATTTAAGAGGGGATACGTAGGAAACCCTGTGGGTTCGGTCATATCATAATAAAATTTCCATTCCCTCCAAGATCATAAACTGGGGCAGAATTTTGAGGAGGATCCTCAAAATTCTAGAGTAAGTCTAGCCGACACCATCACATGTTAAAAAGTCAGAAAGTGGTTAAGAAATTGGGGCAGAATTTTGAGAATCTTTCTCAAAATTCTGAAGAAGGTTCAACATGTCTCGTCATTCGCAAACGCCTGAAGGATCATCTACCAAACTGGGACAAAATTTTGAGGAGGACCCTCAAAATTCTAACACGAGAAGCTGCAATGTCTCTGGAACGTGTTACAGTCACTAGTTCATCTAAAATGACTTGATATATCAATATGTTTCTAAAATAACTATATTTTTATCAATAATTGCATATTTTCAAAAACTCTATTTTCGTAACAGTCAGGTGTTACCCAGGGAGACTGGAAAGGGCCTCCAGAATGGAGCAAAGCAAGGCCAACGGACAGAAGCACGAACCAACCTCCCCCTCACAAAACTTACAATTTTTTTTGAACGCAGACACATTTGACGTAGCGATAGCATTCACAAGCATGCATACACAAAGCAAATTCACTATCAATCCAGCCATCAGACACTGAATATATCTCCAGCTAAGAAATATACTACTCTTATCACTACAACAAAAAAGGTCTTTAGCGGCAATTATTTAATGGCAATAACTTAATTGCTGCTAAATTATTTAGCGAAGGAAAAACATTAGCGGCTAATAAATATTTGTCAGCAAAAAGTATATTTTTGTGGTGATTCAAGAGAATTAGTCTGCTAAGCTTTTATTTTTACCTTTTCTTTTCCCTTCAATTTTTTTCCCCTCTAAATCTTCTGCCGCCTAAATATTATATCACTTCTCTGATTTGCCCAAAAAAGGAAAACCTACGCCTCTAAGAATTAGGTCTCATTCTTAAAAAAGCTTTTACAATTTTCCTGGTGTAAGAAAACCTTCGCCTCTAGCAACCAAAATTTTCGCCAATTGAATGGTATGGTTTCTATCTATTTTTCTATACTTTTATATCTTTCTCTTAATTTCTCTTTATACACCTCTATCTCTATATCTATCTTTTAAGATATTCTCAGATTGATTCATGTTCTTGAGGTGAAGGATGAAATTTTTTCTATTGATAATTATAACTTTAATTTGATTTGCACTTTTTTGCTTTCTGAGATATTTATTTTTGTGCTATATCTCTGGATTCTATGGTGCTACTTCTCCCTCCCAATTATTTTATATATATTAACTTCTCAAAAATTCAAATATCAAATTAAACTTCAGGTTGAACACTTTTTTATCATTCTGATGTGTCAATAGTGAAATTTAATGGTGAAAAAAATCTGAAATTTTATTCCATGGAATTCATGTGGCGATTAAAGATTCTTTAAAAAACAGTATTGGGTAGTTAGGTTTTCCACAGTTTGATAGTGTTATTTAGTTTTCATGAATTCGTTTTGTAATGCGGCTTATTAGGTGTTTAATTGGTGTTGATTCATTGAGCAAAATTGCATTATAATGAATTTTAGTTATAGTTTGCGAGCAGTCGTCTTAGGTGCTTCTTAATGATTATACATCTGTGAAGTCGTTTTTGAGCCAGCTGAATATGCACATTAAGAATACAAAAAAAAAAACAACTAGAAACTGGTATTCTAATACCAAATAATAGTTTAATGTGCATTTCTTACTGTTTTTAATTTGTTCCCAATCCTTAATTTTATTATTGAAATGACTTCTTTGAGCTATATAATCATGTTAATATCTCATCTATAACTACATTTTTCTAGAACTACCATTTAGGTTATTTTCTCTTTGTACTAAATTATTTTTAGCTATTATTGTAATTGCAGAAAAGAAAAATAAATCATTGAACAGTCATGGACAAGCCTAGAAGTAAGAAATGGATGTATTATGATAGAGTCAGTAAAGAATATTTGGATGGAGTAGAGAATTTTCTAAACTACGCCTTTCGTGAAAGAGAAACAATTTCATGTCCTTGTTCACAATGTGTGCTATACTATCAAATAAATCGGGCAACTGCATATGATCATCTTGTGGTTAATGGTGTTATGCCATCACATGATACTTTATTTTGTCATGGGGAGTCTCTGAATGAATCAAATAGTACTCATGTAAATAATTACAGACAATTAACTACAAGGGGTGATGATATGAGAGGAATGATACATGATGTTTCTGGAGGCTTTACCCAGTCTATGGATAGTGATATTAGTGAAAGGGGTGAGATGGAGCCAAACTCAGAAGAAAATAATACTAATCCATCTATAAATCAATCTCATCTAGAGGTGAATAAGTTTGAACAACTCTTGAAGGATTCAAATGAAGAACTATATCCTGGATGCAAGAAGTTTAATAAACTGTCATTTCTGTTGCATCTCTACAATATGAAATGGTCGTTCAAATGGACAAATGAATCTTTTAATGCTTTGCTTGGACTATTAAAAGATGCTCTGCCTGAGGGTGAAAAGTAGCCTCCTTCTTTCTATGAGACTAAAAAGATACTTGAAGTACTGGGCTTAAAGTACAAAAAAATTCATGTTTGTCCCAATGATTGCATACTTTTTAGGAATAAATTTGCCAGTAAGGATGTTAATAAATGCTTAATTTGTGAGGCTTCTAGATCGAAAAAAATTGATAGAAAAATCCCAGCCAAAGTTCTAAGGTATTTTCCTTTAAAACCAAGGTTACAAAGATTATTTATGTCTTCAGAAACTTCTAAGCTTATGCGGTGGCATCATGAAGAACGCAACAAAGATGGAGTTTTACGACATCCTGTAGATTCTGAAGCTTGGAAAAGTTTCGATAATAAATATCCAGAATTCGCTAGAGATGCCCGTAATATTCATCTAGGATTAGCTTCTGATGGATTTAATCCATTTGGTACAATGCGAACTGTTCATAGTACATAGCCAGTGATTATAATGCCATATAATTTCCCACCTTGGATGTGCATGAAAGAAGAGTTTTTTATTTTGTCATTACTTATTCCTGGACCAAAATGGCCCGGCAATAACATTGATGTCTTTCTGGAACCTTTAATAGAAGAGTTAATTGAATTATGGGATGTCAGGGTAGAAATATATGATGCCTTTGCTAAGGAGACATTTAAAATGCGAGCAGCTCTCATGTGGACTATAAATGATTTTTCAGCATATGGTAATCTCTTTGGATGGTGCACTTATAGTAAATTTGCATGCCGTTCTTGTAACATAAACACTGAATCTAGAAGACTCAAACATGGAATTTTTTTTTTGTTATATGGGCCATCGACGTTTCTTGAAGCCTGGGCACAAATATTGAAATGATGCAAAGTCGTTTGATGGGACTAAAGAATTAAGACCTGCACCTTATTCAGTATCTGGATCACTAGTTCTAAATCAAGTTAGAGATATAAAGTTCACTCTCGGTCAATCAAGTGAAGATGTAGGCGGGGTTATGAAAAACACATGAAAAAAGAGAAGTAATTTTTTCAATCTTCCTTATTGGGAGTATAACTTGATGCATCATAATCTTGATGTGATGCACATAGAAAAGAATGTGTGTGATAACTTAATTTATACATTATTGGGTCTTGGTAAAAAGTCAAAAGATAACGTAGAAGCTCGATTAGACTTGAAGGAGATGAAAATAAGACCAAGCTTATGGCCTCAAACTCGAGCTAGTGGGAGGACATACCTTCATGCTACTTTTTCACAATGTCTCCAACAGAAAAAGAGTTATTTTATGAAGTACTGCAAAACGCCAAGTTTCCACATGGCCATGCGTCTAATATCTCATGTTGCATTCGCAAACGAAAAATATCGGGGCTAAAAACTCATGATTGCCATGTTATAATGCAAGAATTTCTTCCTTTTGCATTGCGAAGGTCAACATATAAAAGAGTCAGTTCTGTTTTAATTGAACTATGCACATTTTTTCGGGTTCTTTGTAGCAAAGTACTTAAAATAGAAGAGTTAGAGTTACTTGAAGAAAAAATTGCAGTAACATTGTCTAATATGAAAAAACTCTTCCTCCCGTCATTCTTTACTATTATGGTACACTTGGTCATTCACTTGACAACTGAGGCTAAACTTGTGAGGCCAGTGCATTATCATTAGATGTACCCAATTGAGAGGCATGAAGAATATCATTAAATTATTATTGTATATCTTAAGCTTTTATTAACTATAAAAATATTAGATTAATAAATTACTTTATTCTACAGATACTTGTGTACTTAAAATCATATGTTTGTAATCGTGCAAACCCAGAAGGTTCAATAGCAGAAGCATATATCGCAAATGAGTGCATGAATTTTGCTCGCGATATTTGGAGGGTAGACATTTACGGTCTTATTGGTAAAAAAAAAGTGATGTTGAGATTGAGCATGAGACTAATAGAGAAGGATGTCTTTTCCCTACTGTTAGGGAGCTGTATGGTCAAGTAGATGTATTTGAGTTGGATGAGAAAACATGGTTGCAAGCACATCGACATGTGCTTTTCAATTGTGAATCAGATGTGGTTGAGAATTACAAAAAGTGAGTGGTAATCTATTATTAATTAAATATTTATATATTACCTTATTTGATAGCAAAATTAATATATGTGACTTACATAAATACAGAACATATTGCTGAAATCAAGAGATTACATCGTAAGCGTCGTCTTACACAACATCAACTCGATCGGTTGCATTTTGATACATTTCATGAGTGGTTCAAGGAAAAAGTGAGTAGTTAGATTATGTCATTAGCAATTTTAAATTATTGTGCGTGTACTTATATCAATATGCAGTTATGTATTTAAGGTCCTTGCGAAAGGTCCAAGTTGCATTGCAAGAAGATTCAAGGCGTTCAATGTAATTAATGGGTATCGATTTCGAATGAAACAAAGTAAAGAGTTCATGGAGACACAAAATAGTGGTGTTATGGTCGTTCCAAAAACTAAAAGTTATGCAAGTACAAGTGACAAAGCTCCAAAATCTGTAAATATCAACTATTATGGGAGATTAAATGATATTGTGGAGTTAAACTACTATGAAGAATTTAAGGTTGTCTTGTTTAAGTGCGATTGGGTTGATGTAACCAAAGGTATATGAGTTAAGGAGGATGACTTATGTTTTACACTAGTAAACTTCTCACACCTAATAGACTCTGGCGATCGAGAAAGTCATGAGCCTTTTGTCTTTGCAGAACAAGCTCAACAAGTAATATTTGTACAAGATCCTAAGGATCATGAATGGTTTGTCCCTAGGTTAATTAAACCTCGAGATATTTTTGATATGGGAGAGGAAAATAGTATAAAGTTTGAATCATCAATGCAGAGCGATGCCACTGGCTCGACGCTCTTAGAAAATACTATTGATTCAGAATATGAATGTCATGATTAGGTAAGAAGCGGTGTCGATGGGATAGTAATTGATATGAATATACATTCTCGAAATTATCCAAATGAAGGTGAAGCTCATGTTGATGGAGGAACATACATTGAAAATGAAAGTGATTGAGAATAAGATAGATGGTAGTTATTAAATATTTTTTGCTGGTGTTATTAGAGTACTTTTAGGTATTTGATATTTGTTTCCAGTGAATTGAATATGATATTTTTTTTTGTTTTTAATTTAAGTCACATTCCACAGAACATGCATGTTAGTAAGCTATAGATTATCTATTCTTATATTGGTGGATTAACCAATATTTGTGTGAGTTTTCTGTGCTTATTGTTACTTCTTTTGCTGCTATAGCTCTTGGATTATGAGATGCTAAGGTGTTTCTACCACTGGATAATAATATATATTTTCTGGTGCACAAATAGCTCTTAACTCGAGGACTATCTTTGCATTAAGGCTTTGTTTTTGTATATTTTTTGTGCACAAATTGTGGTTTATATATTTTTTTATAACTTGAGATGTGGATGATGCTTATGTGCCGGTAGATCCATTGGAGTTAATCTGGTACTAGTACAACTGAATGTAGTTAGTTAACTACTTTATTTTGGCGAAGGAACTATGCGGACTAGAGGTGGCAAAAGATTGGTAATTGAACAACATGATTATGAAAGTGTACGACCTTATATTGAGCAATTGATGGATGGTCAGAACCACTCTCAGACCCAATCACATGATAATCAATCTACTGAATTGTATAGTTCTTCTGGCACTGAAGTTCAAGAGAATGAAGAATCAGGTAACACTTGTTACTAAATCTTCCAGTTTCTTAATACAAAGATTATTACTCTTTGCTTTATCATTACAAGTTTGTTATAAACTCAATGAAGTTACTCAATGCAGCTCCTTTTAGTTTGCATTATTTTAAAGGAAATTGAAATAGAAATGCCATTTCAAGGGTATAATATTTAGGTATGAAAATGGATATTCTGTATATGAATTTCATGACATTCAATAGTTTTTAATGTTAGGCAATTCAGAAGCTAGGAAGGTTCGTGGGCCTACATTATTAAAATATATTTGGAAATTACCTCCAGGGAAGAAAATTGATGTGCAATTTAATAATCGCAACCAAGCCATCGGAAAAGAGGGTCGAAAGCTTGCTAGCTTTCTAGGCATTATCGCAAGAACTCCAGATCTAACACCTCTACACATAGATGATTGGCGAAGTTTTGATAAAGAAGAAAAGAAGAAATTGCTAGAGTTTGTAAGGGTATGGAGTTGTTATTATTATTATTATTATTATTATTATTATTATTATTATTATTATTATTATTATTATTATTATTATTATTATTATTATTATTATTATTGTTATTGTTGTTGTTGTTGTTGTTGTTGTTGTTGTTGTTATAGTTATTATTGCTATTATTATTATTATTGTTGTTGTTGCTGTTATTCTTGTAAAAATATGTTATTGCTAAATGTTTGCTTTTGGTTTTAGAAAAAGTTCTCTATCCCAACACGTGGAGAAGCATATGTCGTAAAGTCAATTGGAAAAAAATGAAAAGATTACAAATCCGATTTAAAATGTGAATATTTGGAAAAATATAAAACCAAAGATGCTTTGCTGAAGAATAGACCAGCAAGTCGCATACCAAGGGATCAATGGACTGGTCTTGTTTCTTATTGGCTTTCTGATAAAGCTAAGGTATAAACTTTAAATTTTAAAAATGCACAATTAGTTGCTTATTATTATAGTCTTTTGATTATTTTCATTAGTTGCTAATTGTTATATTGTTTTGATTATTTTATGTTGCAATGATAGATGTGTACCCAGGCAAATAGAAATAATAGGGTTAAACAAAATATACCTCACACAGGAGGATCCAAAAGTATTGCCACCTTAATAGATGAGCAGGTACATGTATAATTACAAAATAAAATATTTTAAAACTCTTTTATCGTACAGATTTGACATCAAATTTATTGTAATAGGCCAAGAATGATATAGAGCCTACACGAGCAGAAATATTTATACTGACACACAAAAAACGTAAGGATGGTAGACTATTGGATGAGGAATCTGCAAAGGCAGTTGTAAGATTTCTTCTCTTTATTCCTTATAAAAAAAAGATTTCTTCTCTTTCTTTTATATCTTGAACTAGGAAATAGATTTAAAAAAAAGATAACTTAAAGAGAATAACTGAATTGAAAATTGGATTTTTGGTGTATTAAATTTAATGTATTGTTAACTATGTTATGCCCTTAATTAATCAGGACATGATGAACGAAAGGTTGGGGGATACTGACGGATCAAATGACCAACCTCTCCGCAGTGTTGCTTGGGAAGGAGATGTGTATTCCCAAGTGCTTAGAAATAATAAAAGTGGGTATGTTCGTGGTTTAGGACTTCGTCCAACTCCTTCTATGTTGTGGGGCAGTAGATCTTCCTTAGGAAATATTATTATAGAGGATTCGTCTGATGAGGTTGTACAAAAACTAAAGCACGAGATAACAGAGTTAAAAGAGGTAAATGAATAACAAAATAAAATTGCTCCAAATGAGTTACCTATGCCTCAAAATATCAATGGAGTCTCAACTGGACAAGTAACTCAATTTCAAAAGTTTTTGGCGTATATAGGCTAAGAAATGCTTGTTCCAATTAGTAGCTATATATAGACTTAAGAGTCATGAGGAAAGTTTCACTTCTTGTAACTTTCAAGGTTTGTTATAAAATATGTGTGTGGGTATGTATTTGGTAGTTTTCTTTTTCTTGTTTGTTCACTGTTACAAATACTGTTACTTCTTGTACTCTGTAAACTTTAGTACATACTAAATATACATACAACTAAAATAATTTTACGTCTTAATATTTATCAAGTCGTTGATACCAACCGTGACCATGAGCGAATACCAGAATCACCCAATATGCATAATGTAGTTAGAAATACTCCGTCGTCTTGTGGTACTTTTCTGTGCTTTCACATAAACTCTTTTTTGTTCTATTCATTTTTTCTTTCTATAAGTGAAAAGCATTATGTAAGAAATATATTAATGCAAACCTTAATGGACTGTAGCATAGGATTATTAGTTTGCTGCCCTTGATGTATGCTTAGTTTTAGCCAATAATTTAAATTTCTAGAGTATGTCTAGCAGCAACTAGTTTTTGGATCAAGGAAGGTCAAGAGAATGTGTTTACCAATATTGTTTAACTTTTGCTTAATCTGGCCTGTGGAAAACAATTCCTTCAATACTCAATCCCCTTTGTCCTTCATATCACCCAACAAAGAAATTCCAGTTTCTACTTTGTCACTCTTGCAGAGAGCGTCGATCAAAGTATTGTATATGGCAGTGTTTGGTGGCACATTTGTAGAAGAACACATATTCTGGAATATTTTCATAGCTTCGTCAACATTTCCACCTAAACAATATGCATTAGTGCTCCATATGTAACAACATTAGGAAAATAACCATCATCAATCATCCTCTTCATAACTCTATGGGCAGTTGCAAATTGCTCCTTCTGGCTGAAATATGATATCAAAGTGTTGTAGGTGTAGCGATCAGGTTTCCCATGCTTGCACATTCCATCAAGCAAAGTATTTAGAGAAATCACATTTGGCACTACCCTGCCTTTTTTCATCTGGTCAAAAAGCTCGTATGACCTTCTCAATCTCGCTTGCTTTACAGAAACCATCTATCAAGCAATAAGTAACAGTATTAAGTTCATATCCACTCTCCAGCCTCATCTTTACCATCAACTTAAACCCTTCTTCTTGCCTCCCTACCTTACAAAGCCCATCAATCAATGTATTGTAGAGAACAAGGTCAGGCTTAACAAGAATGCCATCACTTTCACTGCCTCCTATCTTCTCAAACACATGCATTGCCTCATCGACCTTGTAACTTTTGCATAAATGATTGATGAGAATACCAAATGTCACAACATCTGGTTTACATGTATATATTCCTTTGCCTCGCTATTTGTCCAGAATTGGTGTACATGTATATATTCATTTGCCTCTCTATTTGTCCAGAATTGGTGTACATGTATGTGCTTGTATGAGTTATTGTATTTTACATAGGACTATCATCTAAATGATAGAAATAACAAATGAGTAAAAAGAGATTCATTTTTCACATTACTTATTTTGTTATTTCAGGTTAAATAGTACGATGTGAAAGATTTCAGTACGAGGAAGATTTGCAGAATTGTTTGAGGGCTTCTACTCTTTTGTTATTATGAATATTATATAGAATTAGCGATAATAACATTGGTTATTTTGTTTGAACAATATAATTTTATCTTACATGTCGTTGATACATTAGTAAGATTAATACTTTCTTTTGTTTTTCTAGATTGAATGAAATATATTATGTTTTTATGAGTTAAGTAGCGTATTTTATTAGCATTTTTGCAGTTTAAAGATAGTTTGTTTTTTTATTTGCCTCTAAAAGGGTATTTTTAATCGAGAACTAATTTTATTTAGCATTTGTTATAATTGCAGCTACACAATTGCCATTATAGCCTATGACTTTTAGTGGCAATTTAATTCAATTTAATGTGACTTTTCGCGGCAATATAGTTTGATTTACTGGCCAAAATATTAGACATTAAAGTGCAAATTAAGCCTACTATGAAATAGATTTTGCAGCCATTGAATTGCCACTAAATATTTGACATTAAAGCATTCTACTTTTAGCGGCAATATAATTAGATATATCGGCCAAAAATAATGACCATTGAAGCACAATATAAGCCTATTATGAAATGGATTTAGCAGCCATTTAATTGCCACTAAACTGTAGCCATTAAAGCCCGGGACCTTTAGCGGCAATAAAACCTAGATTTACCGGCACTTCATCGGATGACCGCTAAAGGCTTTAGCGATGCCAGCAACCACGGTTAAAAAAGAATAGCTGGTAAATCATTTAGCGGCAATATTTATTGCCGCTAAAAGGTTTTTTTATTGCTTCTAAAGACCTATTTTGTTGTAGTGTATGTGCTACCCGCCTTTTGCATGAGACTAAGCCTTGTCCCACATGAGGCTAATCCCTACCTCCACTACATGCATGAGGCTAATACCTGCCTCCATATTTTGCATGAGGCTAATCCTTGCCTCCAACCTGCTTGAGGTTAACCCTAGCCTCCATATTTGCATGAGTCTAATCCCTGCCTCCATATCTGCATAAGGCTAATCCTTGTCTCATTATATGATTGAGGCTAATCCTTGGCTCCATATTTGCATGAGGCTAATCCTTGCCTCCATACTTGCATGAGGCTAGTCCCTGCCTCCATATCTGCATAAGGCTAATCCTTGCCTCCTTATTTGCTTGAGGCTAATCCTTGCCTCCATATTTGCATGAGGCTAATCCTTACCTCCTTATTTGCATGAGGCTAATCCTTGCCTCCATATCTGCATGAGGCTAATCCCTGCCTCCATATCTGCATGAGACTAATCCCTGCCTCCATATCTACATGAGACTAATCCCTGCCTCCATATCTGCATGAGGCTAATCATTGCCTCCATACTTGCATAAGGCTAATCTTTGCCTCCATATCTGCATGAGGCTAATCCCTGCCTCCATATCTGTATGAGGCTAATACCTTCCTCCATATTTGCATGAGGCTAATACTTGCCTCTATATTTGCATGATTCTAATCCCTGCATGCACATTTGCATGAGGCTAATCCTTGCCTCCACGTTTGCATGAGACTAAGCACTGTCCCCCCTTTACATAAATATTGCTCTATTCTAGTACTATCTACTTGCTTTTCAATCGGGATAAGCTCCGCCCTTCATTTCACAAGACTAAGCCTTGTCTTGTTAACATCATATTACTGCATCTCATGGGCTAAAATATCGCCAATATATCCGAAGGCGTCATAGGCTAAAAGGCATCATCCTCATAACTGGAAGACACTATGCCATGGCCCGAGGATCTCTCAAATTTGCATATCATTATTCAAAGGCATTATGGTTCGGAGGCACCATCTTCATGGCCCGATAATGTCATTTCATGGCCTACGAATCCCTCACTAAATAAACCATGGCCCAGGACATCATGGTCCGAGGACGTCATCCTTAATCGTCCGAAGACAATTTTCATGGTCCAAAGGGAATCTACATCATGTTTAAATTTTCGCACAAATACATGTCTGTAGCATCTCTTTATTTGCAGGTGACTAGAAAGAAACCACTATCCTAGTAGGAGCGACCTCACTCCAGTTCCTCCAAACTCTTTCAAACTTATCCGTTCACCATAACCACTCTTGCATCCATTCCAAAATCTCGCGTCCGTTCTTGTAATGACTTCATCAATATATTCCGTCAATGAACCCAGAACTACACGTGGTCTGATTCCTATAAAATTAGGGATATGTAGGCAGCTCAAAGACCAGAGTCTGGCCTCTGTCTTTCAAAACATCTCATTCAGTCAAAATTGGCCATCATTTCTTTACTAGAAAACTCTTTCATCCTTCCCGAGTAAAGAGGGGCAGCTATTGATACCTAATTTTGCCCTCACATATTTTTAATACATATATATACTTTCAAAATAGTACATATGGAGTTATAAGCATGCATAAGCATTTTTTATAATTTTTCTATAGTTTTAAAGGTTCCAAATCAATTTATTTCTCCTCTTTTATTATATAAATATCCAATAATTATCCTTCATAATACTTTTGTGATGATTTATTGATTATCCCTTGATTAAGGGGAAGACTTACTGATTTTACGTGTGTGACTAATTCTATGAATTTCCCTAATTGCTACATAGTTGATCCCTTACCTTATTTAGTTTAACTCTTGATTACTATATAAATTCCCTCTTATTTTAACTTCTGGACATGAACAATAGTTCAAAGACTACCACTTTTACACTTAAAAAGGCTCTCTCTACTCTCTTTGCTACTTGTGATCTCTGTTGATCTAGCCGGCTGCAAGCTAAGGCTGGAAATTGCACAATACCTCGCTCACATCTTGTGTTTTCTTTCTTTAACTAGGTATGCTTTTGATTAATTTTAAGAATCAAAACCTATGTGTTTACTTACTGTTTTAGTCCATATGGCTTGAGTTCATTCTTGCCCCTTTTTACTGCTTACCCAGCATGCCTAATACTGCCTATTCAAATTTGTATTAGCATGTTTCCACTTTACTTGCTTGTTTGCTATCTTGTTTAACATGTCTACATATGAAACTAAGCCTGTTTGATTGACTACTACTTATCTAGCATGCTTAGACTCTGCCCTTGTGTAATTAGCATGCCTTCACCTGTCAATACTTGCCTAGCATGCCCATCTAAGTCTTTGCTTGTTTTGCCTAACTCCTGCTAAGTTAATTACTCTCCTTAGAATGGGTTAAATATGTTTCTGCTGTGATCTTTGTTGCATGACCTGCATTCTACCTACTAGTTCTATAGAACCCCCTCAAAACTCTATGTATCATGTTGTTTGTGTGCTTCATTAAGGTGTACTCTCTATGTTCCCAATCCCTCTTCCCTTATGTGAAGGCTGCTTGCCAAAGTACTCCCTAAAACTGTTTGTTCTATGACTTGTTTTCTGATTGCAAAATTGTTTCTTTACACATTCCTCAAACTGTTTTATCACTAATGGTGTTCAGAAGTTCTTTTCAGTCCTAAGACCTTTCTTTTAAACTCTTTCAAACCATTATGCACTTTCACTTACTCCTAGAATACTAGGTCCCGCCCCTCTGGTACATGTATTGCTTAGAGACCCTTGATATCTCTTTGAACTCTGGCATATCAGGGTTGGCACTTCCACATTGCACAATAATCAGTTGTTATTTAAGAAAGGTCTAGGTGTGAGCACTTCCCGGGATCCTTGAGGTCCTTAGGGAACTCTGACACACCTAGACATGAAATTGGCTATAGAACTTTGACATTTGAGACTGTGGAGGCTTGAAAATCATTTGGTCCTACCTCAGGCTCCCTATAGATTAATTTCTGTTCTACTTATGTATTTTTATTCAATTCACTGGTCTGTAATAAATTATTGTAAACAAATAGTGGGATGACTAGTAAAAAGGGAGGGTAGTTATATACTGTGGGTAAAATTGAGTAGATACCATGCTTATAGGGTCCAAGTTGATTCAAATGTATTTGTTAAATAACATGCCTATAGGATCTGCTTTGGTTTAAATAAGTTCTGTTTGCTTTATTTCCACACATTTAGAAGCTATGCCTATAGGATCTAAATCAGCTTTTAATAATTAGGTACCATGCATATAAGAGTTAAAATCAGCTTTAATAGAAATCATGTCTATAGGGGTTTCACTTTGGTCAAATGAATTCTGCTTACTTCACATTATGTTTGATTAGAAATAAGTGCTAATATGCTAATCATTACTATGTAAGTAGACAAACCTAGAGGGGGAAAGGGCCTAACTCTCTTTTGTTTTGCAGAAAATTAGGCACGAAGTCCCCAGATTTGGTATGGTCGGTAGCATACCCTCACTTTTGCTAGTTTGGTGGAGGGATCTTCCTTCATGTGATCAAAACCATGTGAAGAGAGTCTTAGGAAACTTGCCATATCTGTTGGATCTTCAACCAAACAGGATGCTAATCAAGGTTGCTACTCTTTTTTGGGATAAGGAAAGGGTTGTGTTTCGCTTTGGGAACATAGAAATGACTCCTCTTCTAGAGGAAATAGGAGGATTTGCCAGGTTACCTTGGGATAGCCCTAATCTGTTATCACCTAAACATCACACTGCTAAGGGCTTCCTACAGAAGATAGGGCTGAAGAAAAATGACAACTTTAAATGCCTAAAGGACTCCTACATACCTTTTGGGTTCCTTTATGAAAGATACGGTCACATCAACTCTTACCGTATCTTTAACGATGAGTTCTCTATCACCTCCCTGGGCTGGATTCATCATAGGGTCTTCGTGTTTATTATGTATTTCTTGGGCATGTTGGTATTCCCGATCCAAGGGGATAGAATTTATACTAGGCTGGCCATGGTAACCAAAACTTTGATGGACGGGATCGAGTGGGAGACATACACTATAATCCCTATGATCGTTGCAGACATGTACTAGGCTTTAGAGCGATGTCAAAAGGGGTTCAGGTTCTTCGAGGGTTGCAACTTGCGGCTACAGGTCTGGCTATTGGAACATCTCCAAAAGGGACAATTCCATCAAGAGTTTTCGCGAAGGACGTGGAATGATCACATAGCCTTCCACCATCCAAAAAGAATGAACTACATTCGAGATATGTTTGCTCAGCCAGAGGACGCTGTGGGATGGGTACAACTTTTCGAAAATTTGACCGAGGAGCAGGTCCAATAGATGTTCGAGTGGTTCCTTACCAATGAGTTCATCATCAGGTCCAGAGATTTTCCACGCTTGGTGCTGATTGGGTTGAGGGGCACATACCCTTACGCTCCTTTTAGGGTTATGAGGCAAGAAGGCAGGAGACAAATCATACCACGGGTCGCTAAGATATGTCACTTCAGGGAAAATTTCCAAGGGGACGTCATCCCATATAAGAATAAAGCACAACATATATGGACCTTGAAGATTATTGTTGAGAAGGACACCATCGAGACAGACCGATACCATGCGGGCCACTCATACCTTTACCCTTCATGGTTGGAGGACAACATAGCTAGGGTCTCTAAGCCAAGGGTTGGGCCAGGAAATCGGGTCATAGACGAGTTTGCTGAGGCAGAGGTGAAGTACAACAAGATGTGGAAAAGAGTTTGAGAGTTTGAAGCTGAACATATGGCGCGCAGCATAAAGCTGACATGGAGATGATTAACGAATGGAAGGAGAGAGCTGGTAAATCCAGTGAAAGGCTAGAATATCTGGAGTACAACTTGATGGAATTGGAGGGGAAGATGAGGAAGAGGGTTAGTGACTGCCAGAACGCTGAAGGAAATGAAAGAGGGCATCTGGAAAGGGCATTCCTGTTGCTGAACCTGCGTGAGCTGGGAGAGTTGATCGACAAAAGTGTCCAGTCTAGGGAGGGTCCTTTTGGGACCAAGTAGATTAGATTTACTTACTTTCCTTTCAAATGTAATAAGGCCAAGTGCCATTAGTAACATTGTCTTATTTAGTTTTGTTTTGGGTTGTTTACTTTTACATTAATGAAATAAGGCAATCATTGGCACTAAATTTCCCCAAATTTATTTGTCGCTACGCCTACCTTGGGCACAATGAGGTTCTCAAATTAGGATGCGAATTCACATTCCTGCAATATGTGTTTAAATACTGCAAACATTTCAGAATCCTTACTGACTTGTCTACCTTTTTATTTTTCTTTATTCTTTATTCCCATCCCCTAAGGTTGGTTCGCTCATACTGGAATCATCAGCGTATCACACCAGATCTAAAGGCCCTCCACATCCTCCTCCTCCAAGTAATACAAAGAGCAAAGGAAAAACAAAAATGGATGACTTAAGTGGTATTCAAAAGGAGAATGTTGAGAACGCGAAAACTTCGGACGGTCGGAGTACTCTGGTGCAAAATGATCTAGTCTTGAGGTTGGAACAAAAGATATTGGAGCTACAGGGAGAGCTTGAGCAGGTCCACAACTTGGAAAACCTATACCTCACCCTGAACGTCCCCGACATCAACACAAAGAACCCAGCATCTCCCGAAAATACACCGAACCCTCCTGCACCGCATCAATATGCAACCCCACCTCAAAATCTCAATCCCTTATCGGTACCAACTTCGCCGCAACATCACCATCAACCAATTCAGTACCCACCAACCGTCACTTATCACACTCCCCAGAACACACCACAACCCATTCCGAATCCTCAAAATTCAACCAATGATTACCACTACACCCAGGCACCTGACACTCACCAAAACAACACCATATATGTAGAAACTGTACCTCACTTTATCCAACCAACTTCCTATACACCAGAATCTGCTGAGAAGTACCTGCTCATCAAAAACATGGTTGAAGAACTCAAGAAGTTGACAAGTCGAGTTCAAGGTGTCGAAGGTGGCAAAGGAATAAAAGGTTTGAACTATGAAGACTTATGCATACAGACAGATGTAGAACTATCGGAGGGTTACAAACCTCCCAAGTTTGAAATATTTGACGGTACAGGTGATCCCAGGGTTCATTTAAGGACTTATTATGACAAGCTTGTTGGGGTCGGAAAAGATGAAAAGATCAAGATGAAACTCTTTATGAGGAGTCTGCTCATCAAAAACATGGTTGAAGAACTCAAGAAGTTGACAAGTCGAGTTTAGGTGTCGAAGGCAGCAAAGGAATAGAAGGTTTGAACTATGAAGACTTATGCATACACCAGATGTAGAACTATCGGAGGGTTACAAACCTCCCAAGTTTGAAATATTTGACGATACAGGTGATCCCAGGGTTCATTTAAGGACTTATTGTGACAAGCTTGTTGGGGTCGGAAAATATGAAAAGATCAAGATGAAACTCTTTATGAGGAGTCTTACTGGAGATACTTTGTCCTGGTACATCAGCCAAGATCCCAAGAAATGGTCCAATTGGGTGAGTATGGCATCGGATTTCATGGACAGGTTCAGGTTCAATATAGAGGATGCACTGGATGTTTTCTACATCCAGAATCTTAAGAAGAAGCCCACTGAAACTTTCTGCGAGTATGCTAATCATTGGAGGTCAGAAGCGGCCAAGGTCAGGCCATCTTTGGACGAGGAAGCGGCCAAGGTCAGGCCGCTGGTTACGTCACCTTTATTCTTGTTGTGGCATTAGAGAACCCATACCAATGGACTAACCCAAACAAAACCTGTACATGTCATTCCGGTATGAAAGGGTACACCATTGACGAATGCCGAACATTGAAAGACAAAATCCAGACACTAATTGACAATAAAGTTATTCTGGCGAAAGAAGTCGCACCCTATATCTGCAATAATCCTTTCCCGGACCATAGGGGTGGTGGGATACATGTGATAGAGATGGATGAAGAATGGGATCCTGAGGGGTCAATCGGGCTTATTCGAGAAGGCGATGACTTTAAAATTGCAGTCACACTTACTCCTATTGTAGTACAAACTCAGTCACCGATTGAAGTCGAGATAACTGCATCAGTTCCATTTGAGGTAGAGGTAGCTCCACTTGCGGCCACCCCTATTCCATTTGAAGTGGAAGTGGCCACACCTTTCACAGTAACAGTATCAACCACACCTCCTTTCAATTCAAAAGCAATACCTTGGGATTACGTTGCTGAAGCTAGGCAGAAAGGAAAGGCAAAGATGGAGGAATCCGATGCTGCACAAGGAATGACTAGGACTGGAAGGATCTATACACATTAACATTTGGGAGGACCAAGTAAGGATGCCGCCGCCAAGCAACCTGTCATTGAGATAGGATCGGATGACCTTTAGAGTAAAGTATAGGCAAAAGAGTATTCCGTCATTGATCATTTAACAAAACCCCAGCTCAGATATCCATCCTGTCACTGTTGCAAAATTCAGAGGCGCATAAGAACACTTTAATGAAGGTGTTGAGCGAAGTCTATGTACCCAACAATATCACTTGCGGAGAGATGGACAATATGGTAGGGCAGGTGCTGGAAAGTCACAAGATAATCTTCCACGAAGATGAGTTGCATATCACAGTGCAATTTCAAGAAAAGTTCATTGCCAGGGTCTTGATTGATGGAGGTTCAATCCTCGATATTTGTCCGTTGTATACTCTAAAAAGGTTGGACAAAGGTTTTCATGAAATATGGGTAAGAAGCATGAATGTGAAAGCTTTTGATGGATCTCAAAGGGCCACGATCGGGGAAATTAACCTTTGCCTACAGATGGGGCCAACTTGGTTCGAAGTCGAATTTCAGGTGCTCGACATACCGGCCTCATACAATCTTCTGCTGGGCCGACCATGGATCTATGATGCTGGGGCCGTGGCTTCCACACAAAATCAAGCTGTGAAATTCGAATGGAATCATCAGGAAGTCATTATTCACGGAGATGGGAGTAACCCTATTTACACCAGCCAAACCATCCTGGTTATCGGAAGCTGAAGAAGGCTAGGAGGGGAAACCTATTATCATATTGAACGTGTCAACACCATTGAGAAAGAAAAATGGTGGAGCAACAAAATAGAGAACATAGTGGCATGGTCTAGGTATGAACCCGACAAAGGGCTTGGAAAGAATCTCCAAGGTATCGCTAAACCGATACGGCTAAAGGGACATGGTACTACCTTTGGGCTCGGATATCAATAATATGGCAAGAGTATAATGATAGGTCGCCTTCATGGCGCGGACCTTATTATCCTCTCAAGAAACCAGTCTAGCATCTGGATTAGACTTTTCACCAAGCTGACACAATATGGGGAACTGCAGAATAAGGAGTGTTAACGGCGCAGAGGAATCTTTTCTTGGAGGATGAAAACATGAACTGCAGTGCAATAATTAAGGAGGAGGAGGAAGAAGGACTAACTATTTAGGCGGTGGAGAAGGGAGCTGTTCTGAGGAACTGGACCGCCACACTATCCCGGGCCCACCAAGTCCCTGGGTAGCTTGGTATATTTTATTTCTATAGTCATTCTAGGCATTTAAGATTTTCAGTAATTTGTTTTAAGATTCACTTGTTTCAAAATAAATGCTCGACTCATCGAGCCGTACTCGTTTGTATGTTTTAAGTATTAATCAAATGCATTGCTCTTTATTATTTATTATTATCTTTCGTATTTTTCTTTCTACAATGTTATTGTTACTTTTCCTGATAAACCGGTGACTGTGACATGTAATGAGGCCACGCAACATGAGAATAGTGATTCGGATGAAGAAGATGAGATACATGAGGAAGTTGTCAGCGAAGTTTAAAACTTTGAAAACAAGCCTAAGTCCATCCTGGACAAAACCAAAGCAGTAAATTTGGGGGACACCGAGACCATCAAGGAGACTCGCATCAGCATTCACTTAACACCAACTGAGAAAGAAGAATACATCCATTTTCTAAAGGAATATAAGGACATTTTCGCATGGTCATATGATGACATGACCGGTTTGAGCACGTCCATAGTGCCTCAGAAGTTGCCTACTAATCCCATGTGTCCGCTAGTGAAGCAGAAACTCAGAAAATTTAAACCAGATATGAGCCTAAAGATCAAGGAGGAAGTTACTAAGCAGATCAAAGCCAAAGTTATTCGGGTTGTTGAGTACCCAACTTGGTTAGCCAACATTGTGCTAGCTCCGAAGAAAGATGGGAAAGTTAGAGTATGTGTTGACTATCGGGATTTAAACAGAGCTATTCCTAAGGTAGATTTTCCACTGCCGAATATACACATCCTGATTGACAATTGAGCCAAGCATGAACTCCAATCCTTCGTAGATTACTTCGCGTGTTATCACCAGATCTGGATGGACACAGAAGACGTGGAGAAAACCGCTTTCATTACACCATGGGGGGAGGGGGGTATACTCCTACAAAATGATGCCATTCGGTCTAAAGAATGTTTGGGAAACCTACATGAGAGCCATGACAACTATCTTCCATAATATGATACACATAGAAATAGAGGTGTAAGTGGACGAAGTCATTATCAAATCCAAGAGGGCCACAGATCACATAGCGGACTTGAGAAAGTTCTTTGACAGGCTAAGGAGGTACAACTTGAAGCTGAACCCCGCAACGTGTGCATTCGGGGTTCCCACAGAGAAGTTACTGGGATTCATTATCAGTCGTCGAGGGATCGAGCTGGATCCATCTAAAGTCAAAGCTATTTAGGAATTGCCACCACCGAGGAGAAAAAAGGACGTGATAAGCTTTCTAGGACGCCTCAACTATATCAGTCGCTTCATAGCACAGTCCATAGTTATATACGAACCTATCTTCAAGATGCTGAGGAAAGATGCCGAGACAAGATGGACCGGGGATTGTCAAAAGGCCTTCGACAAAATCAAGGAGTACCTTTCTACACCACCAGTTTTGGTCCCGCTAGAGCCGGGGCGGCCTTTGCTACTCTATCTATCTGTGTTGGATGGAGCCTTCGGATGCGTTCTGGGACAACATGATGAGACAGGAAGAAAAGAGCAAGCCATATATTACTTGAGTAAGAAATTCACACCTTATGAAGCACGGTACTCTCTGCTAGAGTGCACTTGTTGTGCTTTGACCTGGACGGACCAAAAGTTGAGGCATTGCTTCTATGCCTATTCTACATACATCATATCCAGGATGGACCCTTTAAAGTACATACTCTAAACCCCTTCCAACTGGGAAGCTAGCCAAGTGGCAGATACTGTTGAGTGAGTTTGATATCATCTACGTAACTCAAAAGGCGGTCAAAGGGCAAGCATTGGCAGATCATCTTGCTGAAAATCCAGTGGGAGGAGAATACGAACCCTTGAAAATGTATATTCCTGATGAAGAGGTATCCTTTGTAGGGGAGGAAATTACCGAAGCATACGACGGTTGAAGGATGTTCTTTGACGGAGCTGCAAATTTCAAAGGGGTAGGCATTTGAGCAATTTTGGTATCAGAAACAGGTCAACATTATCCGGTATCTGCTAAAATTAGATTTCCCTGCACCAACAACATGGCGGAATATGAAGCTTGCAAACTAGGACTCAACATGGCAATTGACATGAATATTCATGAGCTGCTGGTAATCAGTGATTCATATTTGCTCGTGTACCAGGTATAAGGAGAATGGGCCACGAAAAATTCCACAATATTGCCATATCTGCACCATGTGTAGGAATTGAGAAAAAGGTTCACAAAGATAGAGTTCCGACATGTGCCCAGAATTCAGAATGAGTTTAACGATGTGTTGGCCACTTTATCATCCATGATACAACATCTAGATAAGAGTTATCTTGATCCTATTCCGGTGAAAATTCATAATCAGCTAGCATATTGTGCCCATGTTGAAGAATAAATAGATGGAAAACCTTGGTTCCATGACATCAAGGAGTATTTGGTGAAAGGGAAATATCCGGAGCATGCGAACCACACTCAGAAACACACACTTCGGAGATTATCCAATCACTTCTTCCATAGCGGAGGAAACTTGTACAGGAGAACTCCCGATTTGGGATTGCTAAGATGTGTCGACGTAAAAGAGGCTTCTAAATTACTTGAGGACGTACATGCTAGGACTTGTGGTCCGCACATAAATGGTTTTGTCTTGGCTAAGAAGATACTTAGGGCCGGTTACTTTTGGATGACTATGGAGATAGATTGTATCTAGTATGTCCACAAATGCAACCAATGTTATGTGCATGCCGATATGATAAAAGTGCCGCCTAATGAGTTCAATGCAACAAGCTCACCTTGGCCATTCGCCATTCGCCACCTGGGGAATGGATGTCATCAGTCCAATCGAGCCCACCGCTTCAAAAAGGCACAGGTTCCTTCTGGTAGCCATTGGTTACTTCACAAAATGGGTAAAGGTTGCATCTTACAAAGCCGTAACCAAGAAAGTCGTCGCAGACTTTGTCAAAGATCGTATTGTTTGTCGGTTCGGAGTTCCCGAGTCTATTTTCATTGATAATGCAACCAACCTCAACAGTGATCTGATGAAAGCCATGTGTGAAACTTTCAGAATCAAGCACAAGAATTCCACAGCTTATAGACCTCAGATGAATGGAGCCATAGAAGCCGCCAATAAAAACATCAAGAAGATACTAAGGAAGATGGTAGAAAACCACAAATAATGGCATGAGAATCTACCTTTCGCTCTGTTGGGATACCGCACTACAGTTCGCACATCAATCGGGGCAACTCCTTACATGCTGGTTTATGGTACCGAAGCTGTCATTCCAGCCGAGGTAGAGATTCCTTCTTTAAGAATCATACAGGAAGCTGAACACTGCGATGCAGAATGGATAAGGAGCCGCTATGAACAATTGGCCCTTATAGATGGGAAAATGATGGATGTAGTATGTCACAGTCAGCTTTATCAGAACAGAATGTCTAGAGCTTTCAACAGAAGGGTCAAACCAAGACAATTTGCACTAGGACAGCTGGTACTGAAGAAGATCTTCCCACATCAAGATGAAGCCAAAGGGAAATTCTCTCCCAACTGGCAAGGTCCTTACATGTTTCACAGGGTGATGATAGGATGAGCACTCATACTTACATAAATGGATGGAGAAATTTGGCCAAAACCAATCAATTCAGGCACAATCAAGAGATACTATGCTTAAACTATTTATATTTCCTTATCCGATGTAATTAAACTACGCTTGACCTGATTCCCGTTTAAGAGGGGATACGTAGGAAACCCTGTGGGTTCGGTCATATCATAATAAAATTTCCATTCCCTCCAAGATCATAAACTGGGGTAGTATTTATAGAAGGATCCTCAAAATTCCGGAGCAAGTCCAGCCGACGCCATCAGATGCCAGAAAGTCAGAAATTGGTTAAGAAACTAGGGCAGAATTTTGAGAAGTATTCTCAAAATTCCGAAGAAGGTTCAACAAGTCTCGTCACTCGCAAATGGCCGAAGGATCATCTACCAAATTGGAGCAGAATTTTGAGGAGGACCTTTAAAATTCTAACATGAGAAGCTGCAATGTCTCTGGAACGTGTTATAGTCACTAGTTCATCTAAAATCACTTGATATATCAATATGTTTCTAAAATGACTATATTTTTATCAATAATTGCATATTTTTTCGAAAACTCTATTTCCGTAACATTCAGGTGTTACCTAGGGAAACTCGAAAGGGCCTCTAGAACAGAGCAAAGCAAGGCCAGCGGATAGAAGCACGAACCAACCTTCCCCTCACAAAACTTACAATTTTTCTTTGAACGCAAGCACATTTGACGTAGCGATAGCATTCGCAAGTATGCATACACAAAGCAAATTCACTATCAATCCGGCCATCAGACACCAAATATATCTTCAGCTAAGAAATATACTACTCTTATGTGCTACCCGCTCTTTTCATGAGACTAAGCCTTGTCCCGCACGAGGCTCATCCCTGCCTCCATACCTGCATGAGGCTAATCCCTGCCTCCATATTATACATGAGGCTAATCCTTGCCTCCATATTTGTATGGGGCTAATCCTTGCCTCCAACTTGCATGAGGCTAATCCTTGCCTCCATATTTGCATGAGGCTAATCACTGCCTCCATACCTGCATGAGACTAATCCTTGCCTCTATATTTGCATGAGGCTAATCCCTACCTCCATATCTGTATAAGGCTAATCCTTGTCTCCTTATTTGCATGAGGCTAATCCTTTCCTCCATATTTTCATGAGGCTAATCCTTGCCTCCATACCTGCATGAGGCTAGTCCTTGCCTCCATATTTACATAAGGCTAATCCTTGTCTCCTTATTCGCATGAGGCTAATCCTTGCCTCTATATTTGCATAAGGCTAATCCTTACCTCCTTATTTGCATGAGGCTAATCCTTGCCTCCATATCTGCATGAGGCTAATCCCTGCCTCCATATCTGCATGAGGCTAATCCCTGCTTCTATATCTACATGAGGCTAATCCTTGACTCCATACTTGCATAAGGCTAATCCTTGCCTCCATATCTGCATGAGGCTAATCCTTGCTTCCATATTTGCATGAGGCTAATACTTGCCTCCATATTTGTATGAGGCTAATCCCTGCCTCCACGTCTGCATGGGACTAAGCACTATCCCCCCTTTACAAAAATATTGCTCTATTCTAGTACCATCTACTTGCTTTTCAATCGGGCTAAGCTCTGCCCTTCATTTCACAAGACTAAGCCTTGTCTTGTTAATATCATATTATTACATCTCATGGGCTAAAATATCGCCAATCTATTCGAAGGCATCATAGTCTAAAAGGCATCATCCTCATAGCCGGAAGACACCATGCCATGGCCTGAGGATATCTCAAATTTGCATATCATTATTCAAAGGCGCCATGGTTCGGAGGCAGCATCTTCATGGCCCGAGAACGTCATATCATGGCCTACGAATCTCTCACTGAACAAATCATGGCCCAGGACATCATGGTCCGAGGATGTCATCCTTAACCATCCGAAGACAACTTTCATGGTCCAAAGGAAATCTACATCATGTTTAAATTTTCGCACAAATACTTGTCCGTAGCATCTCTTTATTTGCAGATGACTAGAAAGTAATCACTATCCTAGCAGGAGCGACCTCACTCCAGTTTCTCCAAACTATTTCAAACTTAACTGTTCACCATAACCACTCTTGCATCCATTCCAAAATCTCGCGTCCGTTCTTGTAATGACTTCATCGGTATATTCCGTCAATGAACCTAAAACTACACGTGGCCTGATTCCTGCAAAACCAGGGGTATGTAGGCATCTCAAAGACTAGAGTCCAGCCTCTGTCTTTCAAAACATCCCATTCGGTCAAAATTGACCATTATTTCTTTACCCGAAAACGATAAAGAGTTTTCGGGTAAAGAGGGGCAGGATTTTTATAATTTTTCTATAGTTTTAAAGGTTCCAAATCAATTCATTTCTCCTCTTTTATTATATAAATATCCAATAATTATCCTTCATACTAATTTTGTGATGATTTAGTCATCTAAATTCATTATTTATGCCAACATAGTATTTAAATATTTTTAGTGCATTTTTTGTAATTACATTTACATTTTTACGCTAAATTGCACATTTTTTGCAAAAATAGCCCATACTAATGTACAATTACATTATTTATGCATAAAATGGTATTTTATATTTTTGAAGTGTTAAATAAATATTTTAAATTATTTTAGTACATAAAGATATTTTTTATATTCATTTATTATTTTATAAATTATTTAGTTATTAAAATTAGCTATTTAAAATCTGGCCCTATTTTCTATTTCAATTCTGATCCAAAATTGACCCAATACCCAGCCCAATTTTTACCTAAACCTACCCAGCCCAAACTTTAATGCCCGGCCCAGGCCCAAACTCATTCAATCTTGACAGTTGATCATAGAGATCAACGGCCACAATTAACCCTTTCCTTTCTTTAGTTCCAAATGACCCCCCCCCCAAACCCTCTCATTTCGCACCAACCGCTGCCCTGAAATCCCTTTCCTCTCCAAAAGCTCTCAAGTCCTAACCCTAATTTACCTATATTGTCGGTCATCTGCTGCCTTTCATGGTGTTTCCACACCACCATCATGCCTCTAATGGCCTCTCTTACGTTGGTATTGCCATTTCTAAGGTCCTCGAGGGACCTGGGTCAGTCCGCTTGCATCTATGGCCCTTTCTCGCCTATTTCAGGTTGTTCCAGTTTGATTCTGAGTAAGATCTTCCTATATCTATGGGTTTCTAAGCTTGCTTCTTCACATCTATGTTGTTCTTCTCGAAACTCTAATTTCTTCCTTCTGAGCTTCTTAGATCAGTACAGATCTGAGATGGTTTTATACCTACATCATATGAGTTTTTTAAGAACCTTTGATTTTCTACAAGAATCGTCTGATTTTCGAATGATTTTTCATTTTCTCCAAAATAGGGTTTCCGGAAATTTCTTTTTCCAAAACATTTGATAATTTTGAGTATTTAATCTTCTGTTTCCTATATGTTTTAACCGATTTCGTTAGGTTTGCTCTAATCTTAACTCATTTATACTAAAAGCCCTAATTTTTCGGCATTTTTTGTTTGGTTTCTGAGCTACTTGTGTACTTAGTTTGTCCTTACTTTGGTTATGCGATTTTTCTTTAGCCAATTAGATGTCTTGTGATTTTCTTATCCTAATATGCCTTCACTGAGTTTCTTGGTTCAACTTGTCTACTGACTCTATATGTCTAAGTTCATTCCGACTATTCATGGTAAACCCATATTTTTTCTCTTAAAATCAGGGTTGTTTTGAATTTTGATTTACCAATTTGCTTCGTTAAAAACTATGTGTTGAGCATGACTATTCCTTCCTTGCCTGTTTAGATTGTCTGCAATATTTGATGACTCTTTACGTGATTTTCTCTTAAACCCTGGACTATTCTGGAGTTCTTATTTTGGTTTGATTGAAACTCTTTTCCTTAACAAAACCTTTGATTCTTACTGCTCTACTCGGTTTGATTGAACTTCTCGCCTTAATTAATTTTCTCTTGCCTTATTTTTTATTTGCTGATTCTTGCCAATAATTTCCTTAATTGAACTCATGTTCATTCAGCCCTAATTACCTACTCTATACCCAAGCCTTACTTGATTCCCTTCCTTAAATATCTGTCATGCTTTTACTATTTATTGATTATCCCTTGATTAAGGGGAAGACTTACTGATTTTACGTGTGTGACTAATTCTATGAATTTCCCTAATTGCTACATAGTTGATCCTTTACCTTATTTTGTTTAACTCTTGATTACTATATAAATTCCCTCTTATTTTAACTTCTGGACACGAACAATAGTTCAAAGACTACCACTTTTACACTCTAAAAAGGCTCTCTCTACTCTCTTTGCTACTTTTGATCTCTGTTGTTCTAGCCGGTTGCAAACCAAGGCTGGAAATTGCACAATACCTCGCTCACATCTTGTGTTTTTTTTTAACTAGGTATGCTTTTGATTAATTTTAAGAATCAAAACCTATGTGTTTACTTACTGCTCTAGTCCATATGGCCTGAGGCCATTCTTGCCCCTGTTTATAGCTTACCCAGCATGTCTAATACTGCATATTCAAATTTGTAATTAGCATGTTTCCACTTTACTTGCTTATTTTCTATCTTGTTTAACATGTCTACATATGAAACTAAGCATGTTTGACTGACTACTGCTTATCTAGCATGCCTAGACTTTGCTTTTGTGTAATTAGCATGCTTTCACCTGTCAATACTTGTCTAGCATGCCCATCTAAGTTTTTGTCTGTTCTGCCTCACTCCTGCTAAGTTAATTACTCTCCTCAGAATGGCTTCAACATGTTTCTGCTGTGATCTTTGCTGTATGACCTGCATTCTGCCTACTAGTTCAATAGAACCTCCTCAAAATTCTATGTATCCTGTTGTTTGTGTGCTCCATTAAGGTGTACTCTCTATGTTCCCAATCCCTCCTCCCTCGTGTGAAGGCTGCTTGCCAAAGTACTCCCTAAAACTATTTGTTCAATGATTGTGTTCTGATTGCAAAATTGTTTCTTTGCACTTTCCTCAAATTGTTTTATCACTAATGGTTTTCAGAAGTTCTTTTTAGTCCTAAGACCTTTCTTTTAAACTCTTTCAAACCATTATGCACTTTCACTTACTCCTAGAATACTAGGTCCTGCCCCTCTGGTATGTGTACTGCTTAGAGACCCTTGAGATCTCTTTGAACTATGGCATATTAGGGCTGGCACTTCCACACTGCACAATAATCAGTTATTATTTGAGAAAGGTCTAGGTGTGAGCACTGTCCGGGATCTTTGAGGTCCTTAGGGAACTCTGACACACCTAGACATGAAATTGGCTATGAAACTTTGGCATTTGAGACTACTGGAGGCTTGGAAATCATTTGGGCCTACCTCAGGCTCCCTATAGATTAATCTCTGTTCTATTTATGTATTTTTATTCAATTCATTGGTCTGTGATAATTATTGTAAACAAACAGTCGGGTGACTAGTAAAAAGGGAGGGTAGTTATATACCGTGGGTAAAATTGGGTAGATACCATACCTATAGGGTTCATGCTGATTCAAATGTATTTGTTAGATAACATGCCTATAGGATCTGCTTTGGTTTAAATAAGTTCTGTTTGTTTTACTTCCACACAATTAGAAGCCATGCCTATAGGATCTATATCAGCTTTTAATAATTAGGTACAATGCCTATAGGAGTTAAGATCAACTTTAATAGAAATCATGCCTATATGGGTTTCACTTTGGTCAAATGAATTCTGCTATGCCTATAGGACTTAAAATCAGTTTGGTTAGAAAATCAGTTTAAATCATGTTTACTCTGAATCGGTTTAGCTAATTAATCTGTCCGCTCCTTTAATAAGTTTTCAACATTGCCTTAATTAATATTAATAGAAAGCATGCCTATAGGATCTCAAGTTGTCCGCTTAAAATCGTTTACTGTTTTACTGCATCCCTGATCAATAATAGAAACCATGCTCATAGGACATCACTGTTATACGCCTAGGCAAGCTTGTAGGGCGATTAAAATTCTACAAACTATTAAATTGTGCCTTGTTATTTTACACTGCTCACATTCAACAGGTTTAAAAGAATCAGTAAGCAAGTAGGATGCAGTTCTTTGACACTTTGGTCCTAATTCAATCATGTATACTCTCTGCTCACCTAGATATCATGTTCTCAGTTTTTTTCTCTTAAATACCTGAAATTGTTATTTGAGACATGCACTTAATTGTTCTGTTTGTGGAGGTAAAATGTGAGCCTTTAATTGTTCCCTCTTTAAATGCAGTCCTAATTGTTTTGATTGACGCTTAAAACTTTTCTCCTTTAAGTATTTTAGGATGGTCTAGAACTACCTAAATTAAAGGTCTTAAATACCTCCAGGGCCACAAGGAAGGGACGGGTAGTGCACGCATAGGATATCTTTCAAGGTTGCTAGAATGCTTTAGGCTATGACCAAAGGGAGGGAATTGGGTAGTAAGGATATGATGACTACGTGCTAATGTCACGTGTAGCCCCTCATTGAGGAGTGATTACCAGGCATTGTGTGGGTATAATCTTGTAGGCTAACCAACCTAGGACCCCTCTTTCCCAACTCTTGTTTAAATAAATTTACCTTTCTTTATATATGTGCAACTTGTTCAAGCCTTTTCCCTTGTTTCATTACTTGAATCATAGATGTGCTTAGAATGTCAAAACATGCCTTTACTTGCAAGTACGTGTTAAAACTATTTATTTGTAAAAGGACTAATTTACATAGTTTAATTTTTACCGGGACCCACCGGTGTAGACCGCGAGGGGTGCCTAACACCTTCCCCTCAAGGTTATTTCGAGCCCTTACCCTAATCTCTGGTAATGCAACTAGTCCTTGAGTTAATTGTTCAAGGTGCCCTAACGCACCATAATCCGTTAGGTGGTGACTCTTTAAATTTCCAATTCCCAAAAAGGAAACGAGTTATCTCCCCTATGAATGTCGAAACCTGGACTTCCCCGTCAAAAAGGGGAAAAAAGGGGCGCGGCAAATGCTAGTTTCATTTTCTGTTGGATGGTGAGGTCTTCTTTAGCAAAAAACTGCTCAACTTTGTATAGCCAAGTTCTTAGATCATCTCCATTGAACTTAGGGAACTCAACTTTAGTGTACTTAGTAAATGGTATGTTAGGCAAATGGGCGTGATTGTTATTTTGTGGTGCCTGGTATACTGTTGTAATGGGGTTGTTTGAGTAAGGTAAGGCAGTGGTTGTTTGTACAAAAGGATATTGGTGGTAAAGTTGAGGTGCAATGTAAGTAGGACAGGTATTGTAAGTAGAGGTGTATTGGCCATAATAATTGTAGCGAATTTGCATACCCAAGGGTATGTTCTGATTGCTATACTGGTTAGCATAATGGTATCTACTAGGATTTGGTAGGAAGGGGCTATTTTATGGCTGAGACATGATGTTACTGGAGTAAGTAAGATGGAAATTTGAGTTGGGTAACTGAGGGTTCAGAATGGGAATATTATATTGGGGTTGAAATTAGAGGCCATAGTTAGGGTTCTGCCCTACTCCTCCTTAACTAGAGTGGGGTTGTGATTGGGGAATTGGGGATGAACAGTTCGGCACCTGTAGTGCATTAGGGTTCACAGCTAATTGGGAATTTGGGGGAGGGTATGTGGTAGGAAGAGGGTTTTGTGATAAATTGCTTCTTTGAGTTTGGGAATTACCATGCAAGCTTGGATGTTGAGTGTTGAGAGAACCACGCAGGTCTGAGCTCGTCGGCAATGGTGAAGTCAAATCCCCAAACATCAGAGGTGTGTCCGACGGTGAGTACAACTCTCCACCACCGATAATGGAATACTTGTCCCTTTCTGATCTTTTTCCTCCATTAACAGCTTATCTAAGCTCCCGCAGAGCTAGGTCTTGATTTCGAAGAGCCTTCTCTGGTCGAGCTTCTGATTGTTCTTGTCTCAAGTTTAACCTCATCATATCAGCAAATATTTTCTGTAAGACATTCATCACCTCCGACATCTCCGTTGTCAAGATTCACAGAGCCAAGATCTTACTCTGATACTACTGATACATATTTGAAATTAAGAAGAAGAAGAAGAAGCTACTGCTAAGAAAAGAAAATAGGCAAAAGATAGGATAATTCTCATTGATTTTGAAAATTGTAAATATAGAGAAGTATATACCCACTCACTCACTACAGACAATGAGGATAACTAATCATGTAGGTCCCATATGACCTAAATATAATATAAATAACTCTTGTGGACTAAAGTGTAATATACTACTTAACTCGATTAACTAATTTAAGCCTTAATGTACTCTTTACTCAACTTCCTGCACAATCCTACACTTCACTCGTATGAAAGGCTGTGATTTGCAAGTGCATTATAACAATGATCAATTGTGGCCCCAGTTTACTCGAAAAGTTTGGTTTTTCTTAATGATCATGATCTTGACCATGTGCTATGGTAAGTTTGTATACTCTCGTTCTCCATCCATATATTGACAAATTAGTTAATTTGGAATTCCATCAAGTTCCCTCGCTAGCATTCTAAGCATTGAGAAATTAGACTAACTTGCATGTATTTTTTACTACTACGTTTATATAAGACTAGTCTTAGAGTACGCGTTATGCGCGTGTATCTTGCTTGAGTAAATATAGATTTAAAGAAAAACACATAAATATTTATATACACGTGTATTTGAGTAATAAAATAATTTTTTGAAAATTATAATTATTGATCATATATAGCTAACTCAATAAAGAAAAACTTCTCATAAAAGTATTCAATTCGTCTAATCTATATTATTAAACTTAAATTTATTCCAGCTTTATTTATTTTAGTATAAATATAGAATATAATCTTTCAGGAATTTGTTATATAATGAATCTTTGTTTTCAATTATGTACAAAGTTCCACCCTCTTTTGTTATTCTTATCTAAGTTACGGTGATTATTTACTTTTTGGCGAAATGTTGCATAGTAATGTTAAATTATAAAAAAATTAGATTACAATTAAAAAATAAAAGTGCTAAACGAATTAAAGGGCAATGTTATAGTACTTTGGATAAAGCATAAGATGAAAAGAAGTTACATAAATATCTCTAAACGAATTTAATTTAAAAGATTACTATTTTACCGAAAAAGTGCTTAACCTTTTTTTAAAACGAATTAATGAGAAAATAGAGGATAATCCTAGTCAAAGATAATTAACTCCAGATCAAAGAATATTGAGCAATAAAATAGGATATAATTAAGCTCACAAACTCTTTAAGATTAAAAAAGGCATCAAATGTAAATGATAGGCTTACATTCTTGGTGTTACTATTCCGTAATGTAAGAATAAAGAAGAAAGAGAAGGAATACCATTAACATCTACGGGATCTATCTTTATTGATTCCATAATGATGATTACAAAGGTTAGAAGCCAAGTTCTAAACCTTCTCTTGGTTTTACTGAGAAATATTCTCTCGTTCCCCTCTCTCTTTTAGAAGAAGCCAAAAGTCCCCTTTCTTTGTTCTCTTACCTAGTATATATATAGTAAGTATTCCCTTTATCTAACGGTCCTTAGCCAGAGTATCCTAACCTTCCGATTGTACTTTAGGTAGTCCCCCCTAAATGCCACGACATATACTTCGTCATGCGGGCCTTCTGATGGTTCGACCTCGGCCATGGCTGAGATACCCGTCGTTATGGTGACTTATGGATACAACCACGGCTTAATCAACCCTTCGACATTGCCTTTTGCACCGATCCTCATATGGTCAGATTTCGTCCCATACAGTTAGTCCTTCCACCTATTGAGGTCATTTTTGGGTGAGTTTGATAGACAGACTTCGTCGATAAAAACACTTGTGAGTTGCATCAGACCGCCACGTTAGTTTAGAATGTCATTAAAGCTCATCATGTGTCATTATGGCGCACGTTTTCTATGTATCACGTCATTTCCCGTTCCATTTCCATTTCTAAAATGGCGGCATTTGGCTTTCCCGCTCAGGGTACTTATACCCCTATAAATAGGGGAAAAATTTTCATTTGAATGTTGTGCTTCCCAATCGCTCAAGAAAGATTTTCATAGCTTTTATTCTTCTTCTTCTTCTTCAGTTTCTCACATTTTCCTATCTATAAAAAATTCTTGTGGCCTTTACTTTTTTCCTTTACTATTCCCGATTTTTGCAATCAACAAAGAGATGGCTAGTGCATCCTCCAACCCTGATAGAGCCGTTGATGCTCCAGTGCCAGAAAAAGATATACCCCTACTCGAAGAGGGAGTGGAAATGGTGGAGGACGAGGGTCTTTCGACGGTAGATGAGGTGGTTCCCCACCTAGGGACAACAAGGACTGACTTCAACAGCCCTGCTGGGGATGAGCCGGAACCTATTTTTTTCTATGATGGATAATGCGACACTCACGGCATTCAAAGCCAAATGGGGGATCCCTGATCATATTGAACTGGTTCCGACGGATCAGGACATAGTGCATATATATAGTCCGGGCTAATGCTCATTTTATGTGTATCCATTTGTCATTGAGTACACGCTTCCCCTTCCCTCCTAAGCGGTGGACTTCTGCCGCTTCTATGAGGTATGCCCGGCTCAACTCTCTCCATACGTGTAGAAGCTCTTCCTCCTTATGCTCATCAAGTATGCGTAGCTGGCCGACCAAGGAATTTCTTTACAACATATGCTTTACCTCTTCGCCCCCCATTTTCTTAGGGGCTCGATGATTCACATGTGTCACCGGGGAACTAAGGGTTTGTTGGTGAAGATAGAAGACAAGGCAAATTGCCACTTTTGGGAGAACATCTTCTATGTCTGAACAGAGCACGTGGTGTTGAACCCAGCAGGGTTTCCTGAGACGTGAAATTTTGCTCGTAGGTCTTTATTTCTTTTTACTTTATACATTTTTTCTTAAGATGGTTGTCGGTCGTCTCCTTTTAATGACCTCGTCGAGCGTCTGCTTTTGTTTTTGCAGCCAAGAGAGTACCTCCTCCACTAGTTGCTAATATTCGCGAGCGGGTGAGCGTGATTCTCTCCCGTACGATGGGGATTGGCGAATGGGCACCTTTCCATGAGAGGTTTGGGCGCAAGTCTCCTGCTGGTGAGTCGGTGCGTTGCGGTCTTTGTCGCTTTGTTATTTGCTCCGTAATTTCTTTTATCTTATCTTTGTTTGGTTGAATCTCTTTTTATTGGCTGGTCGGAGAGGAGTAAGAAGGGCGAGGGCTCCTGTGCTTGGTTTTTAACAACCAACTTCCTCTGCCCGGCCCGCTCCAAGGGCAACTGTGGATGAGGGCATCCAGAGTTTGGTTGTTCGGAGGACCGCGTCCGCAACTGAATCCATTAGTTTGGAGGTTGCTTCTCGGTCGGACATTCCGGTTCCCACAGTCCGTTCAAGGGACGAACCTTCCTGCAATAGTGGTGAAGAACCACCGTCAAAGAGTCGGAGGTTTTCAGAGAGGGCATCTTTGGTTGAGACGTCCTTAAGGGCGACCCTACTTTGGGGATATCTGAAGTTGGTGGTGATACTTGCCGGGGTGCGGAGGCGACGCCTATTTTGGTCGTAAAAGAGACCGTTGTGGCAGGGAGACAGAGTCTGAGGGCAGTCGCGATTGTTCCAAGCGGTCCATCATCTTGGAAGGTCTGCGCCCCCTCTTCGGCTAATGAGAGGTTGAAGGGTGTGGTGGTGGATTATTACGAATTTGATTCCGACATCGATCCTGAGGACATGGGGATGTTCGAGGAAGGCTTTACCAGGGTCGATGTAAGGACAGAAGGTCCTTCTCGTGTGCTCGAGATTCCATCAGATTTTAACCTGTTGGAGGACACGGTGGAGTTGGTGCCTTAATTTGACCTTCTGTGCTCCACCGCCGAAATTGAGTCTCTTCGGGAGGTCAATGATTCCATTTATCACGGGGTGTGGACGGGATGGCCTTGAGGGTGAGTTTCCTTTCGCCATTTTCTTTGTTTTGTACCATTTTGCTTTCGCTGATTCCTCCCCTCTTTTTTTAGACTTACATGTTGGGGATCGAGAGTGCTCGTAGGGCTGAGACAAGGGCTGAAGTCTTTCTGAAAATGGCCATGAAGTATTGCTGGTATCCCAACAGGTGCCATGAGATGCATGCACAACTTAGGTTAGGCGGTAATACTCAATCCATTTAGGGAGAAGTTGGAGAAAATAGGTGAGGAACTGATGCGGTCTATCCGCAGATGCAGTGAGCTCGAGGAGTTACTTAATGCCAAAGATGAGGAGCTCGAGGTGGGCAAAGGGGTTGCAGCGGAGTGCGAGGATCTGCATGTGAAGGTGCTATCTTTGCGAGCTGAACTTGAGCAAAATGCTACCAGAGTCGCCAATCTAAGTGCAGAATGGACAGAGAAAGTGGTTGATCTAGAAAGTAGGTGGTCGAGTTGGAGAGATCCGAGAGGGCCCAAGTGGCAACTTTGGCGAGGGCAGGTGGTGCTGGAAGACACTATCTGCGTCCTCAGGTCTAAGTGGGAAGCCAAGAGGGTGACGACCACACTGAGGGAGGCACGACTCGAGGAGCGGATCAGTGAACTTGATCGAGATGCTTCGATCCTGGGAGATCGAGTTACGGCTCTCGAGGCTGACAAGGAGCAGTTGTTGGCTCAAGCCCGCCCTCAAGAATCTGCCCCTGTTGTTGTCCCCCGCCGCTTGTTGATCGGAGCCAACCCTACACCACTATAAAGTAGCGAGAGTGATCGAAGCAGCTTTTACCCGAGATGGTCAGGATTAACTCCATAGTGAGCTAGAAGTTGGAATTGGATTCTTATCTAAACTAGAGATGTGCAATTGCTCTTAATTACTCTTCCAAATATCATTGGTTTTGATATTACTTCTAATTTAATGCTAATAAGATGCTAAATTAAGCTAAGAGTAGGATACTTGAAAGGTTGTCTAAATGGTTGAGGAGGCAGTAGGGAAATGACTTTCTCCTAGGTGGATACTTGACGAGTTCTCGAGTCGAAGGCAAGATTGTCATGTTGGGGATTACGATATAACCAATGCACAAAACTTCTCACTCTATACCTCTCATTAGTTTGAGTGATTTTGCCTTAATTGACGTTCCCAAGACCAATTGGGTATGATAATTTGTGCAAATTGAGGTTCAAGTCGGATATTGCTATCTTTAGGTTTAACCCTTTAATTTAGGCTATCAATCTCTTGAATACACCCTAATTCCTTGTTGGACTAATTTTCCTAGACTCAAGCTCTCTTTCTCAAGAAGAGCCCAAGTCAAAAAGGCACAAATTAGTGTTTGCAACCACTAACTCAACATGAAAAACACAAATTAGTCCAAATATCAAACACCCATAGACATTCAAGCCTTAAAACTCAAGACCCATCAAATACCCACACTAGGCTTGAGCCACAACCCTAGCTAATGGGTCTATCTACTCATGATAATATAAGAAAATACAGAAATAGATGAAGAAAAATCCATAAGATTTACTTACAAACTAATATAAAGAAACTTCAGTGTTAAAGTAGCTACAAATTACTCAAAATGGTCAAAAACCACTGTTCACGAGCGCAACTCAAAGTTAGATTACAACTGGTGACCTAAAAATGGTAAAAGAAAGTATTTATACTAGGCCGAATTTTCTGGATAAAAATACCCCTGCGGGGGTAGTATGGCCCACACAAAATCGAGTGCGTCCGCGGTAAGGCTTCTTGGCTTTAGATATCTACTCTCTGAACTTGGCCACCACAGGCCGCACAGAATGCACCATGGCCGTAGTGGTTTTTATTACGGTCTGCACAAAAAGGACCGCAGACCGCATTGGCATTAATTCTCCAAAGTCCCAACTCTCTGAACTCCTTCTTTACGGATCGCACAATTTCGATTGCGGCCGCAGTGAGGCCATTGCTGTCCGCACGATATGCTTTGCATCCGCAATGCTTGAGTTTCCAAAATATGCACTCTCTGAATCTCCTCACTGCGGACCGCACCAAATGGAATGCGGCTGCAGTGGAACAGTTGCACTATGCCTGGATTTGTTCTTGGTACTTGTGCATGATTCACTCATTTTTGAGCTGGTTTTGACTAATTTTCACCTTTTTGACCAAACTCTGCAAACAAGTACAACATATAAGCCTTTGGGACTATTTTGTACACATTTTTAATCCAAACTCAAGTAATAAGAAGTGTAAAATGAACTATAATCCCTAGTTATCAACTCCCCCAAACTTAAGGTTTTGCATGTCCTCAAGCAAACAAAATAAGACCCACCTCTTTAAGAGTAAATCCAAGAAAATCCAGCTAACCTAAAGTGACCTCATCTAGCATCAATTGGGACTAACAATTGCCCTCAATTCAAACGAATCATTAACAACATTCGAACTTCTAAGCACCATGTTTTAGTGCGACAAAAGAGTATCAAGAGTTGACTCAACCCATCAAAGAAACTCTTTCTACTACTTTGGTCATTATGGAACCCAAACTCATACTCCTCAACGCTCCCTAAGGAATCCTCACTTTTAGATTGTAGTACTTAGAACGAGGATAGCGGAAACACACTCATATCTCTCAAATAAAGGTCACACGTCTAGCTCTAAGTACCATAAGCTTACCCCTTATGTGAGTCACCACTAATGTAAGCTTCATTCAACTCAATATCATATAGGGCTTTTGTGGAGATATAGTGACGGCTTTTGGTTCAGGTTAAAAGATGTTTGGTCTAAATATGTTCCATCTTCCCTTTAGCACTTCATTTGCTTCATTTTGTCACATATTCTCTTGACTTTTTAAGTCATTTAACTTCTTTCTTAGGGGTTAGAGAGACACACTGTCACTTTTTCTTGTTCATTTTAAACCTTTTTCTCCTTTCTCAACCTTTCACACCTTTCATCTCTTTACTTTTATTGAATCCCTTCATTTTTTTCTACATTGATCATTATTTTTGTCATTTTGATTTTCTTTCCTTTTCATTTCCTTCCCTTTCTTCATTTTGTACCTTTTATCACTTTGTTGCATTCTTCGTCTCTCCCCCCAAACTTATGCTTTTGCCTTGTGCTAAGGAAAGATCGGGTGCCAAGAGAGGGTATTTTTAGAATGAGTAAAGGCTTGTGTCGTGGTTTTTGAAAGAAAAAGGTCTATGGCTCAAAAGGGATGGCTAGGGATATTATCATTGGTAGGCTATGGAAGTGTTCAAGATATCATTCGGATCAAGGAGAACCTATAATCATATCTCAAGTCAAATTACATTTAGGATTTCGCCTAGATAAACATTCAGGGCAAGTTCTAGACTGATGGCTCGGGACTTGTATTTGCAATTCAAATTCTCACCACACAAGCTATGGGATCTCTAAAGAGATAGAGTCGGGGGCCCACAACAATCTTAGCTAAGATTTGAGCAACACAATGGTCCCGAAAAACCACTTGATGATTATCGGCCAACACAAGAGTCTCAAGGTCACAACTTTTACCATCTTATACAGAACAATTTGTTTTTGACCATAGGATCAAAGACAAATGTGTTACGCCCAAGTGAAGCTTTGCCTGAGGCACCATACTCACTAGCTACTATTTACACAAAAAGCAAAAAGAAAACAGACTCAAACCCTTAAGAAGGTTGTAATGCCATCCATCATCGGGAAGAGCCACCCGGTTCACACAAATTCCACCTTTGGAAAGAACCGTGACATTAAGAAAACCAAAGGCTTATTGCACGCAAAAACTCAAAACAAGAAGCTATGAAAATAAAATAAGAAGCTATGAAAGGAAAAATGCAGAAAGTGAAATGAATATATACAAGAGGGGATTTAGTCGAATATACATAAGGGAAAATGAATATATATATTAGAACGTAACTCTATATACAGGCTAAAAGTAAAAAGT
Organism: Nicotiana tabacum; assembly: GCF_000715075.1. Classification (NCBI taxonomy): domain Eukaryota; kingdom Viridiplantae; phylum Streptophyta; class Magnoliopsida; order Solanales; family Solanaceae; genus Nicotiana; species Nicotiana tabacum. The sequence goes on along the minus strand of NC_134082.1, from coordinate 177,049,557 downwards.
ATGAAAAGTGCAATAAAATGATAAAATTATATACATACCAAAGGTAAAAATAAAGCATAAAGAAAAAGGTAATGTCATATATACAGTCATCCAAATAGGGTTACCCTCTCAAATGAAAGTTAGCATTGTCCTCAATGCTAACTAACCAAAATAAGCATAAGAAAAGATATAGAGGAAAAAGAAACTCCCTATTGGCCCTCCATCTGCATAGGATCCTGAGTCTGGGTCCCTGGGTCCTCGGTCTGCTCGGGAACCTGTGACTAGCTTCGTGTAATCTGTGTCTCCACTGGGATAGGCCTGTACTGAGTCCTGGGCCTGTACTGGAATCCGGGTCTGGCTAGAGGAACCTCCCTATGGGTCCTCCAAATCTATAACAGCATCATCAGTACAGGGAATCACCCTCTTCCTCTTGGGTGGCCTCTCTGTCTCATGCTCCGGCTCAGGCTGGGCTGCTGGAGCCGGGTCATGCAATAGAAGGTCCAAAGGTAAGTGATCCGCCTTCAATCTCTCCACCTCCACTTTCAACTCTTTCACCGACTCCTTGGATCCCCGAGTTTTCCTTAGTTTTTTTTTTCTTTGGCCAAATCCTTTAATGCTTTTCCGTGTGAACCCACAATGTCCAATATTAATTGTTGGTTCTCTAGGAGCTTCTTCTGGTTCTCCAGAAGCTCCTTGAGAGTGTCCTCCACTGACTGTGGGATCTGTGGCTGAGGAGGTGCAGAATGGGCTACCACCGAAGTAGAAAGTACAAACAACTTGGAAGTGGCTGTCTGCATCCAGTTGTTGATATTGGCAAGGGTCTGGCTCAAGCGGAGGGCAGTCAAAGGATATTCTGCGGATGAGGGGATATCTAGAGTTGTAGAAGTAGAGGGTCCTGGGGCCATGTCTGGTGTGGCTGAAGAAGGTTGAGTAGGAGCCACTACTACTACTGGCTCTTTAGACTGGCCAGTAGAAGTAATGGCTTTGCCCTTAGGGTCCTTGGGGTTGTCAGGACCCTTGGTGCTGTACCAGAAGAACAGTGCCTTGGCTTTCACTTTCACATCAAATCTTCTCTTCTATACATCTAGATCCTCAAAATACATGGTCAGAAAATTTGGAAAGGGGTAGGATCTATCACCTTCGTTCACCACCTGTGTAATCACTCTGGATATCACATTCCCGGTGTTGATCGGGTAGACCGCCATGATCGATGCCAACAATATATCCCGGGAGATAGGAAGAGATTTATCGTAAGTGGTGGGGTCTATCCTGCTACAAACAAATGTCTCCCACCTTTTTGCTTCGAAGTTTAGGGTCCTCCTCGGAATTTTCACTCCCGCGGTCAACCAAGCTGTGGTAGTACCTGGGATTGCCAAGTACTCTGCTAACCAAGGACGAGTAGCCTCATTCTATGCCACCTTTTCTAAGTACAATGTCTCATCCTCCTCCGGGAAGCCCAGGTAGTCATTGATCGTTTTGCCATCAAATTTTACTCTCAATTTCCGCACCTTAGTCAATGTAGTGCCCTTTTTGATATGGGCAACATTGGTGTAGAACTCCTTGACTAAGTGCTCATTGGCATCCTCCACATGGCCTATGAAATAGTCCCAGCCTGCCCTCTCTCTGAACTGCCTCAGCACATTTGGGTTGTGAGGCAAAAGGTCCCGTGTGATGAATTTCTGCTCATGTGTTAACTTCCTCTCGGGCCACCATTCTCTGAACTTGTGGTAGGCCACTTCACTCACGAATCTATCTTGCCATGCTTCTGGATTCCTAGTTCTCTCTACCCCTCCTACTTGGGGCTCACCCCCTCCTTCTTCTCCTTTTTCTTCTACGAAATCCTCACCAGATAGTGAATTTGTAGGTGAGGTAGAATAGGCATTGTCACTGCCCGCAGCTGAGACCTCATACGACTCAGAGGATATATGCACTGATGCTTGGGCAGTAGGAGAGCCCGGAGGTATATCTCTCAATTTGTTCCTCTCCAGCCAGTCAGGAACATATTCTGGCACAGAGTACGAGTCGGACGCCTCCCGGGAGGGCACATACTCACTCCCCAAGTGGTAAATAGCTCTATCAGCAGCCCTTATGATCCTTCTAGTGTTTTTGATGGCTTGCCGGGTTTGCGGGGTCAATCTAATAATGTCTGATCCCCTACCCCAGGAGGACTCTCCTTTCCCTTTCTGTTATCGCCTCTGCCTCGTGATTTCACCATGATCTGCAAAGAGAATACATTCTATTCTTACTAGTATCCCAGTAACAGATGAAATAGTGCAGAATAAAATTGCAGACAGTCAAAATTGCAGACCGCGGACCGTACAAAATGAATTGCGGCTACAAAGAAGCTACTGCGAATCGCAAAAAATGTATCGCGGCCCGCACTGAGGTGGGGATCAGACTACCCACTCTATGATTCTAGGCACCGCGGACCGCACAAAATGTATTGCACTCTGCATTGAGGCACCATAGATAGTACAAAATCCATCACGGCCGCGGTCCTCAGTTATTAGCTTTCAGAAGTTTCACCACCGCAGTTCGCACAAAATACTATTGCCGACCGCACAAAATCCACTGCGGTCCGCGGTAAGCATCCAACAACAATACCAACTTAGGGTTTCAAGTTTTTCACATTTTTGGTCAAATTTTCACCTATTATTTATCACCTAGGTGTTGAATCAGTATCTTTGACCAATTAATCCTAATCTAAACAACTAATGAAACCCTAAGAAAAAAATTAAAGAAAAAGGGGAGAAGGAACATAGAACTAACCAATTAACTATGCAGTGCGCATTGAATTGTTGCCCCCGTACTAAGGCCCTTGTGGCCAGACAAAATGCAATGCGGCCACAATGCAAACTTCAGAGAGTGTGCGTTTTTCCCAACTTGGTCCTGCATTACATCAAAACAATCGTACAACATCTCACAACCAGTCAGTCCAAAAATAAATCCTACACTAAGAAGAGAATCAAAGAAAAACAAAAAGAAAGACACATGTGTTGCCTCCCAAGAAGCGCCTGATTTAACGTCGCGGCATGATGCATGTTACCATCAAATCACTTTAGATGGAGTAGTGCCACCATGTGGCTGTCATCAATCTTGCCCAGGTAGTGCTTGACCTTGTGCCCATTAACTCTGAAAATCTCCCCATTTTTGTTCTTCAAGTCAAGTGCACCAAACGGCATCACAAACACCACTTCAAAAGGTCCACTCCATTTCGACTTAAGCTTTCCCGGAAACAGACGTAACTAAGAGTTGAACAAGAGAACCAAATCACCCACTTTGAACTCCTTGCCATGAGCATATTTATCATGAAGCTAATTCATCTTGTCCTTGTACAAAGACGAACTGGAGTAGGCATGGAATCGGAAATCATCAAGTTCATTAAGCTGCTCCACACGAAGATTTGCTGCCACATCCCATTCAAGATTCAGCTTCCTCAAAGCCCATAAGGCCTTGTGCTCTAACTCAACCGGTAGATGGCAAGCTTTCCTAAACACCAACAGGTACGGAGACATAACAATTGGAGTCTTGTAAGCAATCCTATAAGCCCATAGAGCATCATCCAACTTCTTTGCCCAATCGATCCTATTTGCATAGACCGTCTTTGACAATATACTCTTGATTTCCCTGTTTGAGACTTCAACTTGGCCACTCGCCTGAGGATGATAAGGAGTAGAAACTTTGTGATTGACACCATACTTTGCAAGAAAAGTGTCAAAAGTTCTATTACAAAAATAAGACCCCCCATCACTTATGGTTGCACGAGGAGTGCCAAACCTTGTAAAAATGCTCTTCTTAAGAAACGCAACAACACTCCGGGCCTCATTACTGGGTAAAGTGATGGCTTCAACCCACTTTGAAATATAGTCAACCACCACAAGAATGTATGTGTTCCCATACGAGCTAAAAAACGGGCCCATAAAATCAATGACCCTCACATCAAAAATATCGACTTCTAGAATGGTATTGAGATGCATCTCATCTTTCTTCGAAAATTCCACCTGCTCTTTGACATTCATCGCATCTTTTCACGAGTTCACTTGCATCTTTGTATAATATTGGCTAATAAAACCCAAAACTAAGAGCTTTGGAATCCGTCCTCGCCCCGCCATGATGGCCACCATAGGGAGAGGAATGACAAGCCTCTAAGATACTCAATTGCTCCTCCTCCGGGACACACCTTCGGATCACACCATCCGGGAAAATCTTGAACAAGTACGGCTCATCCCAATAGAAATCCAAACTATCCCGTTTGAACTTCATCCTTTGGTTAGAAGAGAGCTCACACGGGATTATACCAGTCACAAGGAAGTTAGCAACGTCCGCAAACCATGGCATACAATTCACCGACACAGAAAGGAGTTGTTCGTCAGGAAATGAATCATTGATCTCTAGGTCATCACGACGCCTCCCCTCTTCCTCCAAGCGGACAAGTGGTCCGCCACTTGGTTTTCACTACCCTTCAGGTCCACAATCTCCAAATCAAACTCTTGAAGTAACAAGACCCATCACATCAGTCTAGCTTTGGAATCCTTCTTCGTCATCAAGTATCGGAGTGCGGCATGATCGGTATGAACTATGACCTTGACACCCATGAGATATGGCCGAAATTTCTCCATTGCGAACACAATAGCCAAGAGCTCTTTCTCAGTCACCGTATAGTTCACTTGAGCATCATTCATTGTCTTGCTCGCATAGTACAACGGATGAAACATTTTGTTCACTCTTTGACCCAAAACCGCCCCAACTGCAATATCGTTCGCATCATACATGAGCTCAAAAGGCAAGCTCCAATTACGTGCGGTAATAATAGGAGTGGTGGTCAACTTGTGTTTGAGAAGTTCAAAGTCTTGCATACATCTCTCATTGAACACGCACTTGGAATCTTTTTCCAATAACTTGCATAAAGGATTCACTACCTTCGAAAAGTCTTTGATAAATCTCTGGTAGAACCCCGCATGCCCAAGAAAACTTCAAACTCCCTTGACAGAGGTAGGGTGAGGGAGCCTTGAAATCACATCAATTTTTGCTTTGTCCACCTCTATACCATGATTTGAAAATTTATGCCCAAGAGCTATCCCCTCCTCAACCATGAAGTGGCATTTCTCCCAATTAAGAACAATATTGGTTTCTTCACAACGGGCCAACACTCTATCAAGATTTTTCAAACATTCATCAAAGGAATCACCCACAACACTAAAGTCATCCATGAACACCTCCAAAATATCTTCCACCATGTCAGTGAAAATGGCCATCATACACCGCTGGAATATAGCTGGGGCATTACACAACCCAAAAGGCATCCTAGAGAAGGAAAAAGTGCCATATGGACAAGTGAATGTGGTCTTCTTCTGGTCTTCCGAAGCAATCAAGATTTGGTTATATCCAGAATACCCATACAAGAAACAATAGAAGGCATGCCCAGCAAGTCGATCTAACATTCGATCAAGAAAAGGCAATGGAAAGTGATCCTTGCAGGTCACTTTATTCAACTTGTGGTAATCCATGTACACCCTCCAACTGGTGACGGTCCTGGAAGGAATCAACTCATTTTGCGAATTTGCAACCACGGTCATGCCACCCTTCTTCGTCACACATTGCACCGGCGAAGTTCAAGAGCTATCAGAGATGGCGTACACAACCCCGGCATCCAACCACTTGATCACCTCCTTTTTCACAACTTCTTGCATTGCTTCGCTCAACCTCCTTTGATGTTCCAAGGAGGGCTTTGCATCATCTTCTAGAATAATCTTGTGCATATAGAATGTGGGGCTTATCCCCCGAATATCAACTAAGGTCCATCCAATTGCCTTCTTTCGCTTTTGAAGCACCGCCAATGTGGCATCAACCTGCATGTTAGTAAGACAAGAGGAAAGAATAACTGGCAAAGTTGAACTAGGGCCTAAGAATTCATACCTAAGGTGTGGAGGCAGCGACTTCTACTCTAACACTGAATGTTTCTCGATTGAAGGTTTAGTTGGTGGAGTCTTCCTATTTTCAAGATCCAAAGAGAGTTTCCTAGGCTCATAAGAGTAGGAGCCCATTCCATGTAAAGCATTCGCACACTTCACTCGGCTTTCATCGTCATTTACATCAAGATTCAACAATACTGCCTCTAGAGGGTCCTCCACATTGATCATTGCACTAGTATCATCAACTATCACTGTCGTGACAATGTCCACAAAGGAGCACACCTCAGAACTATTGGGCTGCTTCATTGACTTGCACACATGAAAGACCACTTTCTCATCACCCACCCGGAAGGTGAGTTCCCCTGCTTCCACATCAACTAAGTCCTTCCCAAGAAAAGGTCTTCCTAATATGATTGGAACCTCATAATCTACCTCACAATCCAAGATCACAAAATTAGCTGGCAAGATAAATTTGTCCACCCGGACAAGAACATCATTAATAATACCCAATGGTCTCTTCATAGTTCTATCCGCCATTTGCAACCTCATGGAAGTCGGCTTCCGTTTCCCAATACCTAAAGTCTTGAAACTAAGTAGGGCATCAAGTTGATACTTGCCCCCAAATCACAGAGAGCTTTTGCAATGTCTACACTCCCAATGGTGCAAGGAATGGTGAAAGCACCAGGATCTTCTATCTTCGGGGCCATCGAGTGAACTATTGCACTAACTTGGTGGGTCATCTTGATAGTTTCACAATCCATGGAACTTTTCTTCATCACCAAGTCCTTCATGAATTTAGCATAACCCGGAATTTGTTCTAGAGCCTCCACCAAAGGCACATTAATGGATAAGATCTTCATCATGTCAATAAACTTTTTAAACTGAATCTCATATTTCTGCTTCGTGAGCCTTTGAGGATAAAGTGGAGGTGGCATTGGCAAAGGAACCTTTGCTTTAGGCACAACCATTTCCGGCATGTCTATTACGTGTTCCCTAGACGGGTCACGTCAATCTGAGTCTCCACCTCGACATCTTGAATATCAATCCTCACTTCCTCAGTCACGTTATCATCATTCACATTTTCAACCACCAAAGGAATCTCATCTTCTTGCAACTCAACTTCATCACTCAAAATTTGTTTTTGTTTGAAGGCATTCATATCACCGCCTCTTCCACTTCTTGTAGTTACCACCGTAACATGATTGTTCCCACCCTTCGGGTTAACTACCGTATCACTTGGTAGAGCCTCCTTAGGGCGAGTATTTAAGGATTGGGAGATTTGGCCTAATTGAATCTCCAAGTTTCTAATTGAAGTATTGTGGGAAGCCAACTGAGCATCAGAGTCTGTATTCTTTTTTATCATCTGTTCAAACATCATTTCAATTCTCCCCATTTCATTGTTAGAAGAACTCGGACCTTGGGATGTAAATGGGGGTGGATTGTTCGGTTTGTGATACATTTGGGGGCCTTTTTGAAAGCCTTGCCCCCGATTTCCTTTATTGCCATTGTTCCAACCACCCTGATTGTTGTTACCACCCCTGTTGTTGTTGTTGCCATTCCAATTACCCTGATTGTTCTGGTTATTGTTCTAATTGCCCCAATTGGAATTTTGGTTGTTGTTCCCCCAATTACTATTCCCTTGTTTTTGTTGATTGCCCCAATTGCCTTGGGGTCTCCATTATTGTTGGTTGGAAGAATTGCCCCTTTAGCCCTGATAATTGTTCACATATTGCACTTCTTCATTCTGCCCATCATAACCATCATCTTGGAATCCACCACAATCATTGTCAAATTGATATAAACTCTCTTAGTTCTGTTGATCTCTTTGTCTTCTTTTGTTCACTAGCATGTTGACACCCTGCATAGCATTTACTTGGCGCGGATTTTGAACCTGTTGTAACTGTGCCTTTGCTAGCTGGTTCATTGTTGTTGTCAACTCTGCTATAGCCTTCCCGTGATCATGTAGCTCTTTGTGCAAGTGAGTGACCGTGGGGTCACCCTGTGGCACATTGGCTCTACTTTGCCAAATTGGTTCATCATAAGACAGCTTCATGAAATTACCCGTCACTATGCATTAATTTGTTGTGTTAATGCCCCGGTAAAAAGTCTGTTGGATCATTGCCGCAGTTATATCATTGTTGGGACATTCTTTTACCATGGTTCTATATCACTCCCATATCTCATGTAATGGTTCGGTGGGCTCCTGCTTGAAAGCTAAGATATCATCTCTCAATGCTGCCATATGCCTCGGCGAGAAAAACTTTGCAATGAATTTATCCGCCAACTCATCCCAAGTAGTGATGGAATGGTTAGGAAGTCATTCAAGTTAATCCAATGCCTTCCCTCTAAGTTACAAAGGGAATAGTCTTAATCGAAGTGCATCCTCCAATGCATTAGTTTGCTTGTTCCCCCAACAGGTATCCACGAAACCCTTGAGATATTTGTAAGCATTCTGATTGGGAGCTCCCATGAAATACCCTTGCTGCTCCAACAATGTCAGCATCACATTTGTAATTTTAAAATTGCTTGCCCGGACCCAGGGTGGGACAATTGCACTAGCATATCCTTGATTGGTAAGCACTCGAGGAGCCACTCTTGGAGGTGGCGGGGGAGGGTCTGGAATATTATCATGGGCTTGGCGGCCTCTCCTTTGTCCTTGAGGCACAATAGGAACCTCGTCAGCAATATTGTCATCTACCTCCTCCCCCGGCGGAAGATCTCCAAGAGGTGCGTTGTTTGCTTCCATTTTGTACTTGAAGTTGTGACACACACAAATTAGTAACACATAAGGAAAGAAGAACAATACACAAAACAATTTAGATGGATAGCCAAAACCATTAGCTTCCCGGCAACGGCGCCAACAAGTGATCGGAGCCAACCCTACACCACTACAAAGTAGCAAGAGTGGTCGAAGTAGATTTTACCCGAGATGGTCGGGATCGAATCCACAGGGAGCTAGAAGTGGGAATTGGATTCCTATCTAAACTAGAGATGTGCAATTGCTCTTAATTACTCTTCCAAATATCATTGGTTTTGATATTACTTCTAATTTAACGCTAATAAGATATTAAATTAAGCTAAGATTAAGATACTTGAAAGGTTGTCTAAATGGTTGAGGAGGCACTAGGGAAGTGACTTTCTCCTAGGTGGATACTTGACGGGTTCTCGAGTATAAGGAAAGATTGTCATGTTGGGGATTACGATATAACCAACGCACGAAACTTCTCACTCTATACCTCTCGGTAGTTTGAGTGAGTTTTCCCTAATTGACTTTCTCAAGACCAATTGGGTATGATAATTTGTGCAAGCAATTGAGGTTCAAGTCGGGTATTACTATCTCTACGTTTAACTCTTTAATTGAGGTTATCAATCTCTTGAATACACCCCAATTCCTTGTTGAACTAATTTTTCTAGACTCAAGCTCTCTTTCTCAAGAAGAGCCCAAGTCAAAAAGGCACAAATTAGTATTTGCAACCACTAACTCAACATGGAAATCACAAATTAGTCCAAATATCAAACACCCATAGACATTCAAGCCTTAAAACTCAAGACCCATCAAATACCCACACTAGGGTTGAGCCACAACCCTAGATAACGGGTCTAGCTACTCATGATAATAGAAGAAAATAAAGAAATAAATGAATAAAAACCCATAAGATTTAATTACAAACTAAGATAAAGAAACTTCAGTGTTAAAGTAGCTACAAATTACTCAAAATGGTCAAAAACCATTGTTCACGAGCGGAGCTCAAAGTTAGATTACAACTGATGACCTAAAATGGGAAAAGAATGTATTTATACTAGGCCAAATTTTCTGGATAAAAATACTCCTGCGGGGGTAGTGAGGTCCACACAAAATCGAGTGCGGCCGTGGTAAGGCTTCTTGGCTTTAGATCTCTGCTCTCTCAACTTGGCCACCGCAGCCCGCACAAAATGCACTGCGACCGCGATGGTTTCTATTGCGGTTCGCACAAAAGGACCGCGGACTGCATTGGCATTAATTCTCCAAAGTCCCAACTCTCCGAACTCCTTCTTTGTGGACCGCACAATTTTGATTGCGGTCCGCACAAAATGCTTTGCGACCGCAATGCTTGAGTTTCCAAAATATGCTCTCTCTGAATCTCCTCACTGCGGACCGCACCAAATGGAATGCGGTTGTAGTGGACCTGTTGCACTGTGCCTGGACTTGTTCTTTGTACTTGTGTATGTTTCACTCCTTCTTGAGCTAGTTTTGAGTAATTGTCACGTTTTTTACCAAACCCTACAAAAAAGCACAACATGTAACACAATTTTAATAAAAAATCAAGTAAGAAGGGGTGTAAAATGAATAATAATCCCTAGTTATCACTTGTACGAGCTATGGTTTCATGTTGAGGCCTAACGAGATATATATAAGGGCTTGTGGGATGCGGGGAGCGGTTTTGAGGCTGCTTTTGAAAATGCTCGGGCAAAGGCACACGAGGCTCGTCTTGCCTGCAGTTATGACCCTGCGACATCGGAGGTCGGTGAGGGTGCTGAGATTGAAGATAGGCTTCCTTCTGATGATGACGATGATGGGGAGAACGGCGGTGGAGATGATGCTGAGTGAAAATTTTTTGTAGCTTTTGTACTTAGTTCTTTTTGGTTCTTTTATTGTTGTTTGTTTTCGTCTTTTCCTTGGGGGGCCACTTTTGGCCTTTTGTAAGGCGCAGCTATTGCACATGCACATCTTCTGAATAAAATAGTCGTTTTTCCTTTGGTTACATATCTTTTTGACTTTCTTTATCTTCTCTTTTTTATTGAAAAAGATCTTCGGATTTCCCCGTGATGAGTCCCTGATTTTTAATTGGGAATTCGAATGAGGTCGAATTTAGTTCGCTTGATTCGAGTGAGATCGGATCTCTTTTTTTAGTTCGAATGAAGTCACTTTTGATCTATAAATTTGAGGAGGTTGACTTCTGATTTGCCAACTTGGGAAAAGTCAGTTTTGACTTGTAAATTCGAGCGTGATCGAAATCAAACTTGCCGACTTGGGCGAAATAAGTTTTGACTTGTAAATTCGAGCGAGGTCGAATTTAGACTTGCCAACTTGGGCGAAATCAGTTTTGATTTGTAAATTGGAGCGAGGTCGAATTCAAACTTGCCAACTTGGGAGAAATCAGTTTTGACTTGTAAATTCGAGGGAGGTCGAATTCAGACTTGCCAACTTGGGTAAAATCAGTTTTGACTTGTAAATTCGAGCGAGTCGAATTTTATTTCCGTTTGGCGATGGCCGAGGGCTGTAAGGGTGTGAATTCGAGCAAGGTCGAATTATGACCCATTATGAGCTCGACGAGGTCAAACCTTGACTTGAACGAAATTGAATATAACTTTCGCTTGGCGATGGCCGGGGCCGTAAGGGTGTGAATTCAAGTGAGGTCGAATTATGACCCGTTATGAGTTTGACGAGGTCGAACCTTGGCTTGTTAATTCGAACATAATCGAATTTAACTTTCGCTTGGCGATGTGATGGCTCGGTAGAGTGGTAAGAATGTCGCACGCGGCCTGGCTTTTATTGGAGAATGTTACTCGTCGTTGTATCGTTTATGCGTGCGTCGGGATGAGTCCCTGTTTATTTACTCTTGCTTTCGTTTGAGAATATTATGCGTTTTTGCATAGTGTGTATGCATCGGTGGAGTCCCAATTTATCTAGTCCCTTTATTGCTCGGCCTAAAGAGGTTGTTGACGGGACGAGCGATGAACTTATTGCTTGGGATTCTAAGCACCCTAGGACTTGATTAATTCAAACAAAATTCGAACGTGATATGTAATATTTAGTCCGCTGAATTAGCGTAGGATTGTCATTGTGAATATACATGCAAGCTTTTCGAGTTCATGTTCTACCTGTGTCGAAGAGACTATACGTTCCATGGGCTCACCGCTTAGCCCAGGTCGTGGAGATTTTCTTAATAATGACTGCTTGTTCTGAGCCGTTTGTCTATTATTTGTAATATGGTATGGTGTGGAGGGTTTTGCTCGACCGTTGCCTAAGGGATAGCACGGTGCGGAACGTTTTCCCGATGTGTTCGGTGGCGTTTATTCCTTGTTCGCGCATCTAGGAGAATGCTCGTATTCCTACCCCAATCCAAAAAAGAAAAATAACAAGTTAAACCCAAACGAAATTGCCTGTTACCTTGATCTGATAGGCTGGTGAGGGGAGAGGGGCGCTGCAGGACGACTCGTTTTATCCCGTACTCGAATGGCGGCTTCAGATTTGTAACCTCATGTTTGGTTTCGCCGCTAGTGGCGTCTTGGCTTCTTATGGGTTGAACTTACTTTGCCCATTGGGATTTCGAGCTCAAGTCCCGGTCCGATCCCATTCGATGTGCACAAAATAAGGGAAACACAAGTTATACACTGTACATAAATTACACTCCGTTCATACGGGTATAAAAATAAGGCAGGACAAGCCAGTTATTTCAAAGAATCACACAGTAGGCTATTGTCCCTTCCTAAGAGGTGGAAGTATAGATTGGTATATATCGTTAATATAGTAAATAGGATTGCGGACGTGCTCAGTGCGTAGTGACCGTAATCCCACTATGAGAGCTCGTACTACTTACCAAACCCATCACTACAGCAAGACGTGGATTTTGTATAGATATCAAACATGATTTCGATTTCATGCAAAGATTTGACCCTAGTTGGTTTGGTTACTTCAAAAGCTTGCCTACAACTTTCTCAAGTTGGTGTTTATATTGAGAGGGTGAGGCTACAACAATCGGGAAGTAAAACTATGGCTGACTTTAGATCTAGAGGGAACTAAGATCTTGGCTAGAAAATCCTCACAGACGTCGCCAAATTGTTTTACTGAAAAAGTGCTTAACCTTTTCTTAAAATGAATTAATGAGAAAATAGAGGATAATCCTAGCCAAAGATAATTAACTCTAGATCAAAGAATATTGAGCAATAAAATAGGATATAATTAAGCTCACAAACTCCTTAAGATTAAAAAAGGCATCAAATGTAAACGGCAGGCTTACATTCTTGACGTTATTGTTCCGTAATGTAAGAATAAAAAAGAAAGAGAAGGAATGCCATTAACAGCTACGGGATCTATCTTTATTGATTCCATAATGATGATTACAAAGGTTAGAAGCCAAGTTCTAAACCTTCTCTTGGTTTTACTAAGAAATATTCTCTCGTTCCCCTCTCTCTTTTAGAAGAAGCCAAAAGTCCCCTTTCTTTGTTCTCTTACCTAGTATATATATAGTAAGTATTCCCTTTATCTAACGGTCCTTAGCCAGAGTATCCTAAGAGAGAGAGAGAGAGAGAGCCCCTTTATCCAACGGTCCTTAGCCAAAGTATCCTAACCTGCCGATTATACTTTAGGTTGTCCCCCCTAAATGCCAAGACATGTACTTCGCCATACGGGCCTTCTGATTGTTCGACCTCGGCCATGGCCGAGATACCCGTCGTTATGGTGCCTTATGGATACAACCACGGCTTAATTGACCCTCGCTATTTCTTTTTGCGCCGATCCTCGTATGGTCAGATTTCGACCCATACAATTACAAAGGATCATATTGTTGTATTTTACGTAATTCTAATAAGGAAAAAATATATAGTAGACTATTACTCGACTTAGATTTCTATGCATTATGAAATTCTACCTATTTCAAACAAAAAAAGAATTAACAACTAAAATTTTAGTTGATTTTAAAATTCTCAATATTAGAAAAATAATTAAACTACAAATTTGTCCAATGTAAAATTTAATTTAAAAGAATAAAAAAGACTAACAATATTTCACTAAGCATTTTCATGTTTTAAATATAGTGTAGATAACATAACAATACATGACATTAACAACAGTAAAAGTTAAAAAAGTAGTAGCATATAGAGCAAAGAAAAAAGTTTTCTGATATTTGTAAGTGGAAGCATGTTAAACATTCAACATTCGATACTCAACAGTAGCACTCTAAGCATTCAACAGTATGTTTATTGGAAAGCGGAAAATCTTATATATGAAGTTATATCAAATTAAATATATTGAAACATCTAGTAAAATGAATTAATTGATAATATAGGTTTTAACACCACAATTTCTCCAGTAAAACCACTAACGATATGTAACAGTCCAGTTTGTTAGTGATATTGTCCGCTTTTGGCCTAAGGCCGCACGACTTTAAAAGGCGTTATTAGAGTCTAATGTTTGTTAACTTATATACCCAACATCCCTCTTGTGTTTTACCGACGTGGGCCTCTGTCTACAATTTGGGATGTTACACTGTACCAGTATACCACCTCCCCAGGGTCACCTTGTATCTTGCTTGAAACAAGCAATCAGTGCTATTTAGCTTCAAACAACCGTACTCTCGCTTGCTTCAAATAGTTTTTAATTCTCACGCAATGAAGGAGTAGGTAAGTCGTCGATTTTTGTCTTTGGCCATTAATAATGAACCTATCATGATCTATTTTCATCACTGCAATAACCTTCGTTAATCGTGTGTTAATCTAATTAGGGGCAAAGCTATGTGACCACACTTCGCCGAGACATTATACTCTATATAGGATAAAATTTTGCGAATTTGATCAAAAAATAAACTTTGAACACCCTTGCATATTTCATTAACAAAAATTTTGAACACCCTAATTGAATTTTCCAACTTTACTATTAAATCTAATGTTTATTTAAAAACAACATTCATCAGTATAGCGTGCCTATTTACGAAGTATATAGTATATGCTAATTATAAAAGGGAAATTATCAGCTATGTCCATTTATATGTAGCTCATTACAAAAATTGATCAATTGATAAAATATTGCTAATATTAGCCAATTATCTATTTGTAGCAAAAAATATCAAATTTTTGTTTTGTTTTGAGTGGATGTTATTAGAATAGATTGGGCACAACTTAAGGAGCTTGAATCTCAGTTTTGGGATAATTTGGTGAAGTTTTGAGGTGGCTTGAATTGAAAATTCTGTAAAAACTGAACATGAAATAAATGATATGTATATCACATTGTGTATCACATATGTATCACATATGTATCATATTTGTATCTATTGTGTATCACATGTATATCCATGTATATCTGTGTGTGAGATATATGCGTGATACATGTTTGATACATGTGTCGTAGAAGACTTTTTGAACTCGATTTAATTACGAATTTACAAAACCAGTCCAATCACCTCCAATCTTCCTCAAATTTTGTATATTGATTTATCTATATATTTTCAATGAATGTCAACTATACCCATTGAAAAAGTTCCTTTTTTGTTTAGATTTTTGGAATATTGTATATATTTTTGTATTTCATCGTCTTATTTGTTACCTCATCCATAAAATTTTCTTTCCGTCTTGTATCTAGTGTTGCTAATCACGCTTAAAAATATAGAAGGTGATTTTTGCATGTGATTCTTTGAGAGAAAGAACCCTATTAATTATTTGGTTTTTCAATTTTTGTTGGCTAGTTTTGGTAAGTCTATGATTAATGGCTAGAGGTTGATAAGTGAAGGTCAATTCAAAGATGTCATCAACCAGATTGATGAAGCTCTAAAAGTGATCAAGATTCACATTTTGCAGACTATCTGCCTGGAATAGAACAACAAATTGACGATCTTGTATTACTTATCAAGAAAAGTTTTTCCTATTAAACGGGTCAAGACTAAATCAGTGAGCTATTTCTGGGTCAAAGCTGGTCCCAATACCTCAATTGTTAAACTCTTGACCCGTTTAATAGGAAAAACTTTTCTTGATAAGTAATACAAGATCGTCAATTTGTTGTTCTATTCCAGGCAGATAGTCTGCAAAATGTGAATCTTGATCACTTTTAGAGCTTCATCAATCTGGTTGATGACATCTTTGAATTGACCTTCACGGTATTTCTTAATTGCCAACTCAAGATAATCCCGTCCAGCATCTCCCAAGTTAAAGTAACAGCCAACCCGCAAGTGATATTGTCCGGGCTTAGGCCCTCTTGTATTTTATCGATGTTGGCTCTGTTTAAAGTCTGAGATGTTACATCTAAAGGCACAATCTACGGTGTAATCAACACCCGAAATCTGTGATATGTATCAGCTGACAATAGATTGCGCCGATCGAGGAGAGGATTCAATATGATCATCAGCCAAAGGCATTTGAGGAATGAACGTGATCATTAATAGGAAAGTTAATGTGAGCATGGAAGTCACGCTAAATCCAGATACCAATTTTAGCTTCTTTTTTCTTAATGCTCTCTGTCTTTGATAAAAAGTTTATGTTTATACGCTTTTGCTTTTCATAGTTAATTGAATTTGAGAAGTTATATTTATGTCTCATCAGTTGGGCTTTCAGTAAGTGCTGCATTTAATGATATAAATACATTTAGGGCGGCTGAATTTGGGCGGGTCAAAATGTGTTGAGTCATAAATGGGTCAGTGCCAGCTCAAGGTGTACTTGGGCTAAGATGGACTGGGTCAAGATGGACTAAATAATGGATCATAGCCCAACCCGCCCGAACTTGACCCATTATTTAGAACCATGCTCATTTTGTATAAACAAAACCTTTTACCTTTTATATACCTATGTATGTTCCCTATTGTCTTTGTTTCTTCATAATTTATTCATTCCATGCACTAACGACGAATTGCTAATATCTAATTTTTAATTTTTAGCTAACAAACACATATGGATTAATCTTATACTCAACTATTCATAATCTTTTTTATCTTTCTAAAACTAAATAAATATTTAGAAGTGTATAAGAAAGAAGGAAAAAAGCAAAAAAAAATGGCGGTTGAAAAATAAAAGACAGTGTTTTAGTCTTTTGAAGAAAATTTTTGTGCAAGATAAAGGTTTGGCTAGCTTTTTTCTTCTTCTGATATTGGAATTGTTCCACAAATAATTTATTTAGAAAAGAGCCTTGCGGCCACACAAAATTTTCAGAAAACTTTATTGATTAATTCTTTTTATCAGGTTGTTTTCTTCCCTCTCAATCTCATTTTCTTTTCTTCTCTTCAAAGTGTGTATTTATAAGAGAAGATCCTTTTGTATATAAATATAACTGTGTGTGTATATGGTAGTGTGTGAGTGGGGGTTTGCGTGAAAAGGGAGAGGGAGTTATGTGTAAAATTGGTACGGGGTAGCCATTATTTAAGGTGATATTTATTTTTTATCCAGCAATTTTAATGTTGAGCAAAAATAGTCACTACTCTATTAAAATTAATATAAAAAGATATTTTTACCCTTTCTTCCATTGCTTTTCTTCTCAAACCCTCGCTTCTCACTCTGCATCGAATACATGGGCTCTGGTTTCTTGATTAAGAACCAAACAAGCTGGGCGTGGCTCAAAGGAAGTTAGTTCATTTAATCTATAATTTTTAGCTGGAAAATACAAGAAAAGGAAAATGAAAACGCAAACAAGTGTTTCTCTTTTCTCTGTTTGAGATATTCACAAACAAAAATTAGTGTAAATAGGGTATTTGTTGAAAGAGGTTTTGAAGACACTTTGTGGAGTGAATTAATGGTCTTAGACTGTTTTTGGAAGTGGAAGATCAGTTACCAGAACACCAATTGAGTTTTCATATTTCAATGAATCAAATTCTCTTTTTTTTTTTATGTGGGTCCTTAACTTAGAGTTGGACGTTCTAAAATTAAGGATATTTGGTCCTTAACTTAGAGTTACAAGCATAGAAATTAAGGAGAGACAGTCCTTAACTTAGAATTACAAATTCAAAAGTTAAGGACACTTGGTCCTGAACTTAGACTAACAAGTTCAAAAGTTAAGGACTATAGGTCCTGAACTTACAGTTACAAGTTCAAAATTTAAGGACAATATGTTCTGAAGTTTAAGTTCCAAGTTCAAAAGTTAAGGACAATAGGTCCTTAACTTTGAATTCCAAGTTCAAAAGTTAAGGACACTTGGTCCTTAACTTTGAGTTACAAGTTAAAAAGTTAAGGACACTTGGTCCTAAACTTCAAGTTTCAAGTTCAAAAGTTAAGGACACTTGGTCCTTAACTTTGAGTTCCAAGTTCAAAAGTTAAGGACACTCGATCCTGAACTTTGACTTACAAGTTCCAAAAGTTAAGGACACTTAGTCCTTAACTTTGAATTCCAAGTTCAAAAGTTAAGGACACTTGGTCCTGAACTTAGACTTACAAGTTCAAAAGTAAAGGACACTTGGTCCTGAACATAGACTAACAAGTTCAAAAGTTAAGGACGGGCAGTCATTAACTTACAATTACAAGATCAAAAGTTTAAGGACAATAGATTCTTAACTTTGACTTACAAATTCAAAAGTTAAGGATGTTTGGTCCTGAAGTTTGAGTTTCAAGTTCAAATGTTAAGGACATGTAGTCCTGAAATCCTGAAGTTAAGTTCAAAAGTTAAGGACATATAGTCCTAAAGTCCTGAACTTAGAGTTCCAAGTTCAAAAGTTAATGACATGTAATCCTGAAGTCCTGAACTTAGAGTTCTAAGTTCAAAAGTTAAGGACATATAGTCCTGAAGTCCTGAAGTTAAGAAGTTAAGTCCAAAAGTTAAGGACATGAGCAGAATGGTATTTTCGTCCAGGCAGTTAAAGTTTATTAAAGCAGTGGCTAAAGACTAAAGACATTTTAAACAGTGGCTTAAAAGTAAATACATGCGTTATTAGTGGCTAACCGTGCACTTCCCCGAGTTATGTAACTGATAGGGGTGACAATTTGAGCCCAAACTCATCTAACCCGTCCAACTCGCCCAGAGATTAATGGGTTGGGTTACAAACATGTTAGCTCATGGGTCAATTTGGGCTGGGCCCAAGTTAACCTATTATATTTTATAGCTCATTCTGACCCATTAAGCAGCCTAAATACAACCCATGAAACTCACCCAAAACAAAAGATATCTCAACCCAACTTATATAGAAATTTATTTAGTTGCCCCAATTTTACTCTTTTTTTTTCAATTTTATGTTCTTTTATTTTTCTACACTATCCGCCCACCCTGCACCACCACCCCCTCAAAAAAAAATTTACTTTTTTTTTTGTATTTTAATTTTCTATTTTTTTCTGCACCCCCCCCCCCCCAGTAAAATCCCCCTCCCCTCAAAAAAAGTTTTTTTTTGTATTTTTAATTTTCTGTTTTTTTGTTTTTCTGCACCACTCACCTCGTAAAAAAAATTTACCTTTTTTTTTGTATTTCAATTTTCTGTTTTTAGTTTTTTCGTTTTTCTACACCACCACCCCACCCTCCGCAATTTTTTTTTTCTTTTTTTTTTTGTATTTTCAATTTTCTGTTTTTTCATATTACACCACAAGTTCAAAAATCAGCATGGTTCTAAAATATGAGTCAAGTTGGGCAGGCTGGGTTATGACCCATTGTTTAGCCCATCTTGACCCAGCTCATCTTAGCCCAAGTATACTTTGGGCTGGGTTGGGCAAGGACCCATTTATTAACCTAACCCATCTTGACCTGCCCAAATTCAGTCCAACCCACCCATTTGCCACCCCTAGTAACTGAATTGGAGATAATTGAGGGTAAATAGTTACATAATTAGATAATATAAAACTCATATTCCCCACTTAAGAAGTACTCCCTCCTTTCCAAAAAAAGAATCAAAATATATTTTCTTAAATAACAAATTAGTATTTAAATTTTTTAAGTTGAAAAATATCTTTTTGGTTATTTCTAAATAAGTAAATTTCACCATAACTCAAGCACAAAATTATTTATATTTACATTAAAACTTGAATACCTTGATTCTCATTTTTAAACTTAGATATAGAAACTAATGATGGAGCAACTAAGTAAATTTCCAGACAAGCCTTCAGTTGGGTTGAGATCTTTGTTTTGGGCAAGCTTCATGGATTTGTATTTGGGCTGCTTTATAGGTCAAAATGGGCTATAAAAAATAATAGGTTAACTTGGGCTCAACCCAAATTGACACATGAGCTAAAATGTTTGTAGCCCAACCCATTAATCTCTGGGCTGGTTGGATGAGTTTCGGCTAAAATTGTCACTCCTAAATACATCTACCCCAAGCTTATAAATCACTTTTTCTTTTACAGCCTAATTAATGCTGAAGTAGGAGAAAAATGTTGAAACATTTGCGTGCAATAACCTTCTTTAATCGTGTGTTACTCCAATGCGTTCATATTGTGGATCACATCGCATCTTGTGACATCCAAAGGCGAAGAACGTACCGAGAGAGCACCAAAAAACTAACAAAACATGTACTAATAATGAAACAAAAGGACTAACAAACTCATACAAATTTATTATGAGAATGACACCGTGACAACTGAGGGACGGGTATACGAAAATCTTTCTAATTTAAAATTTAAAATCAGTACGATATTTATCTAGTGTTACTTCTCTAGAACAGCAATGTTTCTCCTTTCCATGTTAGCTACATTTGCTATTATTTGTTATTTTTGAGGGAGTACATTCATTCGCGTAAAACACTCAAACACGATATAACTGTAATTTAAGTTTATTGTTTTACAAGAAGATAGCACATAAAAGGAAAATTTGTGAGGAGCATACATGTTAATTTACACGAAAGTGACATAAATCTGAGGTTCTAATTATAATTGCAAAGAGAATCAAGACGAACAAACAAACCAAGCAAATTTATCGGATTATGTAGTACACTAGAACTTGAAAAGATTTTTTTTAAAAAAAAACATATTCAAAAGAATAATTTGAAGACTACATAGATCTTTTTTTTTCTTTCCTTTTTTATTTCCTATGGTGAAGGAGGTCTGCAGTAGGGAGGGAGGAAAAAGTAAAGATGGGATAATATTTAATAGGATTGAAATAGTTGTATCTCAAATGGTGAAAGATTGAGCAGTCTTCAGAAAGGTATTTTATCAGTGATATACTGGAAAAAAGCAAAAGGCGCATTGACTAAACAAAGTGCCATTTCTACCAAGATTGTCACACAGAAGCAGCAGGGGCATATGCATGTTAACATCAACCTGCACCATCCACACCAAAAATTCTTGTTAATTTATACATTTAGGGGACATTTGGTATGAAAACAAGTTGTACGTATATTATAATATAAGGATTAATAATATATGAATTATTTCCTGTTAGATGTTTGGTTCATTGCATTAAAATTGAATGTATAAGATATCATTTAAAATATTTATATATTTTTCCAATTAAAAACCAATAAATTTATAATTTTATCCTTGGATGTTTGACCTTCATTGGCTTCTAGGAAAAAGATAGGGATATTTTTTTTCTTTTAATGCTTTATTGATGCATAAGTTATATATGGATTAGTTATTCCATGTTTGGCATGGATTAGTGTATTAAGTTATGTATGAATTAGTTAGTCTGATTGGCAAAACACAAGCAAATACGATACAAATCCAATACAAAATTTTATACACCAATTAATTTTCCTATACATCTTACCAAGCGGCTCCTTAACACCCAAATAACTTTCTTCTAACATCTTGGTTAGATTAATTCTTCATATTAACTGTCATTTACTAGGGGAATATTTATGTTATTCTCCGGTACTTAATTTCACGTAGGAATTATTTTATGGAATAATTGGTAAGTAACTTTTTATTGGTATAAAATAAATAAAGGTAACCTTATTGAGTTATTTTTATGACTTGGATGACCATATGAGGAATTAACTGGAACTTATTAATATAAAATAGTAATATTGACCACAAGCTTGTCCGTTAATTTATATTAAATTTCACCACTTGGGGTGCGACCTTTCCTTGAATATATGAACGTTTTGATTTTTTATATTTTTTTTTTCTGGGCTACTCTTTTTAATCCTACACGAATAGTTGCGTTGTGCTCTATTAATTCGGAAGAAACACGAGCGCTGCTAGTAAGGAGGAGCTTTTCACATTTTTTAAATAGTTCAACTTCTTTGCAGAAATTTTTTATTCGGTTAAGCTGACTTGTAACAACGTACATATAATTGTCGCTAATAAGTTTAATCTGATAACCTACTAAATAAAGTAAATAACTTGTCGCAATTTAGGTAACAGTACACGGATAGTGCAAACAAATTAAAATTATATTGCTATGTATGTATATAAGTTACTCCCTTCGCTTAAAAAAGAAAAAGAATTATCTATATATTTTTATTTTCTTATTAGCTCTTTCTGAAAGTATTGACACATTTCAAAATTTAAAAACAGTTTAACTTGAACTTCTCATTTTAATCTTACTAACAAGCTTTTATTTCCATATGAATGCTAGGTTTACAAATTTCAAAAATTCGTTTTAAAAAAAGTTCAGTCGCCATATAAATTAATACGTAAGAAGGGAGTAAATCGTATATATTCTAGAAAAAAAAAAAGTAAAGACAAAAAGGAGGAATTAAGAAGGACAAACCCGAGAATCCAGATAATGCATCCAACAAATGCAATGACGAGAGAGATTAGTGCAAATGGAAGTCCCAACAGAAAGGCTATTGGGCGGCATTTGGTCCTTTCTTCACTTTGCTTAATTGTAGAGTAAATACTTCCGTACTTTCGCCGACTAGTTTCTTCACTTGTTCATTTTTCTTTTCCGCAGCTGGATTTTCTTCTTTTTCTACCTTTGCATCTTTATTTGCATCACTTTCAATTGTTACAGTCTTTGGTGGAATGATCACTTGATCATTTTCCTTTTCTATTTCTTCTGATTTTGTTGCTTTGATCTGTTCATCTCCTTCAATGGGTAGCTGGGACGTTGCTGATTTTTCTTCGCTGATATCCATTGTTATGAGCTCAATTTAGTAAAGAAAGAAATTTTAGACTTTGTGTTATGCCAAAAAAAGAAAGCCTGCTCAAAAACAAATCTAAACACAAATATTTATATTGTAAAGATTTCTTGACATTCTTTGCTGATCAAGACAGAATGAGTTTGGTAATGGCCAACCAATTGATTGACTCTTTCCCCGTTTTAAAAAAATCCAATCTGGAGTAATGGAATTTCGTTTATCTCACTTGCATGGATCCAGAACCAATCCAAGGTCAAAGTCAATCTGTACACTTTATATTTTCACTAAAATTAATTAGGAGCGGATTTGGTATGTCTAAAAACGTCAGAGATGAATTGTACTGGATATATACAATGCTAACGTAGTGATTGGGAAGTGGCTCATCCCCTTGAAATTAATATAAAGTCTAATCATGACAAGGACCGGAGAATAAACTTAACAAAAAGAAGAATAAAGAAGAAGATCAAGAAGTTTTTCTTTCTTAATTTCATTCTTTTTTTAGGGTATGCCATTAATATGATAGCCTGGTAAATGTCATGCTTGTCATGGGAATACAAGAAAAATGATGTCTGAGGTAAACTGATTCAATCATCTTGTTATGAACTCAGCGCTAATGGAAGGATTCATTTGGTTGAGAAAAAAAGGAATTATTTAGTATACCAATATGTAGGCAGCCCTATGGGTTCGGTCACAATTCAATAAAATTTCCATTTTCCACCGCAATTGGAAACTGGGGCAGTCCGAAGTTGATTTCAGCCAATCATTGCAAGCAACAGTCAAAAAATCAACCCATTTAACTGGGGCAGAATTTTGAGGAGGACCCTCAAAATTTCGTAGCAAGAGCGGTTGCAATGTCCTAAACCATGCGTGTTATCTTAGCGTAGCCATTTGATATAAACACTCGGACCCATTAAGTGATAGGGTATTAATTTCATGGTACTGACTTTTATAAGTACTAAGTAATTCATCTGCATAAACTATTTTGCTTTTATACACTATTTTCGTTTTACAAAATTCTACGACTTAGTAATAGTAAAATGAGTTTTAGATCTCATGGTAAAAAAATAGACGAACATTATAAAATGGCATTTGTATTCCTGATTATCATATTTGGTTACTACAGAAATATGATACTGTGTTCACAACTCGCTTTACAATTTCGATTGTAAATTTTAACATTTTTGAGTTTAGAGTATCGTATTTTCTGTTTATAAAAAACTTTTGGTTCTTTCTGTTGGTCCAAGTGAAGGTTAGTTTTGAAGATTGACAAAGGAAGCTCAGACATGAACCAGGTCCATCTCAAAGGTCCATTCCTCAGGTGCACAAAAACGGGCAGATTCGAGCATGTGGGCTGCACTAAGCTTAACTTGGTGTATTTAATATCTCCTGATCAAAAAGGTTGCATAATTGATAAGGAGAAGGACTCCTTAATCAAAGAGAACACTATCCAAGATAGGGAAGGAGTTAGAAGTTGAAATCAACTAGAACTCTTCCACCAAGGAAGAGTTGCATCAGAACTCTAGTTATTTCTTCATCTACTAACTCTATAAATTGCAGGATGTTCTCACATTACATGTGTTGCACAAAAACGCAGAAGTTAAACGTGAATTGAGAGCAAAATAGCAAGGCTTTTTGCAAGCAGTTCATGTGTGATTCAAGTGTGCAAACCTGAAGCTACATGAACCAGATTGAAGAACTAACTCCAGAAAGAGTTTTATGTGTCATTCTTTATTTCTAGTTCAATTGTAGTAGGTGTTTTAATATTGTACCTTTCAGCTTTATCTACAAGCAATTATAATAGGTATTTTGAGTATTCAAGTTAGAGTTAACTTGAAGTTGTCGCGACAGTTAGAGGTTGGTTGCTACAACGGGATTAGAGGTAATCCTTAGGTTTATAAAGAGTTTTGTAAATGTTGTTTTGGCTCAGTGATTTAGTGAAGTGTTGGGGAAAATCCTATTGAGTAGTACGTCGTGGTTTTTGCCAGGTGTTTTCCACGTAAAAATAATTGTGTTCTTTACTTTCTACATTTATTATTCCGCAACAGTAGTAGAAGGAACACATAGAAAAACCAGGTCCTTCCATAATCAGTTTAAGCGAAAAATTGATCACCACACAAATCACCCTCCATCTTGTGCGGTATTGAAGTATAAAACATCAATTTTTATCAGAGCAGGTTATCCTTGAAGAGGCTAACACCTTAGGAACAGATCAAGATGGGCGCACCACTTAAAATCTGGGAAGGGTAATCCACTGATAGGCCTCCACTCTTTAAT
This sequence comes from Nicotiana tabacum, assembly GCF_000715075.1. Taxonomy (NCBI): domain Eukaryota; kingdom Viridiplantae; phylum Streptophyta; class Magnoliopsida; order Solanales; family Solanaceae; genus Nicotiana; species Nicotiana tabacum. Next base: position 177,024,719 of record NC_134082.1, on the reverse strand, counting down.
GGTCGGTACTACTCTTGGTGGAAAAACAGGATGAGAGATCAGATCATCAGAGAAGACTATCAGCTATGGGACATTGTCATTGATGGTCCCCTGGCTACCATGAAGAAGAATGCTGAAGGAGTAGATGTGCCAAAAATAAGAGCTGATTGCAATGTTGAGAACTTGAGGAAATGGGAAAAGAATGCTAAGGCCAAGAAATGGCTTGTGTGTGAACTTGGTTCAGACGAGTACAGTAGAATTCAAAGTTGTACCACTGCTAAGGAAATCTGGGATACTTTACAAGTGCCTCATCAAGGAATACCTCAAGTGAAGAGGTACAGAAGAACATTGTTGTATTCTCAATATGAGAATTTCACCATAAATGAAGGGGAAACTATCCAGGAGATGTATACAAGGTTCACCATACTGACAAATGAACTTAAATCTCTTGGAAGGGTTATTCTTAAAGAAGATAAAGTTGAGAAGATTTTGACAAGGGTTCTGCTAGCTCTTGGGAAAGCAAAATTACTACAATTCAGGAATCAAAGAACATTGTCACTCTTAAGTTGTATGAGCTAATTGGAAATCTCACTGCCTATGAACTTAGAAGGAAAACCATGAAGATGGATGAACCCAAGAAGGAAAAGAGCCTGGCACTCAGAATCACTGAAGGTCTTGATCTAGAGGAGGATGAAATTACCATGATTACAAAGGACTTCAAGAAGTACCTAATGAGAGGAAAGGGTCCTTCAAGAAGTGGAAGCTACAGCAAACCAAGGGTTCCTAAAAAACAAACCAATGAGGGGTGTTACAAGTGTGGGAAGACTGATCACCACATCAAAAACTACCCTCAATGGGAAATTGAATGGAAGAAGGAAAGAGCTGAACGAAGGAACATGAAGAAGGAACAGGTTCAACACAAGAAGAAAAAGGATCAACAAAGGCTATGGTTGCTGCCTTGGAAGAAAGCTCAGATGAAGACTTAGAGGATGAAGATGGAGATGAACAAGCATTTATGCCAATTGGAGAATCCGATGAGGAATCTGAGATAAGTATAATTCATCTGAAAGACAAGATTAAAGTTTTGTCTAAAGAAAGGCTATCTGAGTTACTCCTGGATTTCATTAATGAATCTGAGGATTTAAATAATGAAAAGGAACTGCTGTCTAAGGAGTGTGTGATTTTGAAAGCTAAGTGCAAAAATCTGGAACTTAGGGCTAGTGAAAGAGATAGTAAAAATGGTGAGTTAAAGAACCAGGTTCATGAACTTGACACCACTATCCTATAGCTAAGATTTGAAAATCTAAAACTGAAATTAGGAATAGGTAAAAAGAAATCTGATCACACACACCTCACATTAGAAGAAAACCTAGGAAAAATGAAAGACGAGTTGTACAAAAGAGATGGGCAGATAAAAGTCCTTAAGGAGGATCTAAGCAAGGTTAAGCACGAGCTAGATAGAACTTGTAAATGGAATAGGTCTTCCGATGCACTTTCTTGGCAACATGAACACCATAGTAGTAATAAGAGAGGACTTGGCTACGGTACCTCTGTACCTAAGTGGGATCCCAAAAGCAAGTACCTTACACTTCCTGAGAACAAATTCTGCACACACTATGGTAAAACTGGTCACTAAAAATTGAATGTAATGCAAAAGAAAAGGCTAGTCAAAAGAATAAAATATTTGTTCAAGGGAAAAGTAGGTTGCCATGATGGGCTAAAAAGAATCTGATTCACCCTTTTGCCTATAGAAAGGGACCCAAACTAGTTTGGGTTCCTAAGACTAACCCCTAATTTCCTTTTGCGGGTCCAAGTGAAGGGGCAACCAAATATGGTACATGGATAGTGGCTGTTCAAAGCATATGACAGCAAGCAAGAACCATTTCCTTTCACTTGAGAACCTCAGAGGAGGTAATGTCTCCTTTGGAAATGAGAAGAAAGGTGAGATCATTGGGATTGGAAAGGTAGGTAAGACTGATTCTCACTCTATTGAGAATGTCTACTTGATATATGGCCTAAATTTCAGTCTAATAAGTGTATCACAATTGTGTGATAGAGGTAACTTGGTAGCATTCACCTCTACCAAATGTTTTGTAATAAATCTTACCACTGACAAGATTGTTTTGCAGGGAAAAAGAGTAAACAATATTTACATTGTAGATCTATCCACACTTTCATAAAATGAACTCACTTGTTTAAGTGTGTTAGATAATGATCCCCTCCTTTGGCACAAAAGACTTGGACATGCCAGTCTAAGTCAACTCAACAAACTAGTCTCCACGGACTTAGTGATAGGACTGCCTAACATTAAGTTTAAGGAAGATAAAGTTTGTGAGTCTTGTGCAAGGGGAAAGCAGGTAAGATCCCATTTTAAATGCAAGAAAGTGGTAAGCACTACCAGATCGATGGAACTGGTCCATATGGATCTCTGTGGTCCACTGAGGACAATGAGTAGACGTGGTAAGAGATATGTTATAGTGTTTGTTGATGATTACTCTAGATTTACTTAGACACTATTTTTAACATCTAAAGAGGAAGCATTTGACATGTTCACTTCTGTTGTTAGAAAAACTGAAAAACAATTAGGTAATTAACTTGCATCAATTAGGTCTGATCATGGAACTGAATTTGAAAATGCTAAGTTTGCTGAATTTTGTGATGTGTATGGCATAGATCATAATTTTTCTGCTCCTACGACTCCACAACAAAATATAGTAGTTGAAAGAAAGAATAGGACACTTGAAGATATGGCTAGGACTATGCTTCTTTCTAGTAAGCTGCCCCATAGCTTCTAGGCAGAAGTTGTAAACATTGCATGTTACATCACTAATAGGTGCATGACTAGACCTTTTGTGGAAAAGACTCCCTATGAGTTATTTAAAGGGAGAAAACCAAATATATCCCATCTTAGGGCATTTGGATACAAGTGCTTTGTGCATAACAATGAAAAGGACTCCCTAGGTAAGTTTGATCCCATAAGTAATGAGGGTGTATTCTTGGGATATTCTTCACATAGCAAAGCTTATAAAGTGTACAACAAAAGAACTATGTGTGTAGAAGAAAGTGTACATATAGTTTTTGATGAAACTAACATTCTTTTTGAGAGACGGGAACATGAAGATGAAGCTATTGGTATGGTAAAAGGTTTAAATGAAGCTACAACCCAAGCTGAAGCTGCACCAGAAGAAGGAACAGGTGATGGTACCCAGGGCAACATGACATGGGGAACTGATTAGAGAGGAACTGATCCTCAAACCTCAAGGGAACCTGTCTATGAACCTATTCCTTAGTAACAAAATCAGGAAGGAACATCCAAAGAAATTGACACTCCTGTTACAACATCCACGAAATTGGATATAGATGAACCTGGTTCATCTGTTGATCAGAAGTTGTATAAGGGAATGATTGGTTCTCTTTTGTATTTTACTGCTAGCAAACCTGACATTGTTTTCAGTATAGGTCTTTGTGCTCGATTTCAGGAAAATCCAAAGAAGTCCCACTTGACTATTGTCAAGAGAATATTGAGATACTTGAAAAGCACCACTGACCTTTGCCTTTGATATCCAAAAGGTATTAATTTTAACCTAATGGGATATGCTGACGCTGATTATGCAGGTTTCCTTGTGGAAAGGAAGAGCACCTCAGGTATAGCACACTTCCTTGGTTCATGTCTTGTGTCATGGGCTACCAAAAAGTAAAATTCAGTGGCCTTATCTACTGCTGAAGCGGAGTATGTTGCTCCTGCTTCATGTTGTGCTCAATTGTTGTGGATCAAACAACAATTATTGAACTCTGGAATTGATGTTGGTTGCATTCCTATTTTTTGTGATAACACTAGTGCTATTAGTATGACAAAGAACCCGGTTCATCATAAGAGAACTAAGCACATATATGTTAGACATCATTTTTTGAGGAACAACTATGAGAAAGGTTTGATCACTGTGGAGTTTTGTACTACTGACAAGCAAATTGCTGAAATCTTCACAAAAGCCTTAAGTAGAGATCACTTTGAGAGGAACAGGTTGGAATTAGGAATGATTAAGATCACCTAAAAGGACCAGTTCAAGGTTAAACGAAAAAAATGAAAAACAAAATTGGTTAGAAAGTTTGTAAATTGTATAAAATTAGATTAAATCTTGCTCGGTCTCATACTTTCCATAGTATACTCTTGTGCCATATGTTAAAATGACTCATTAATCTCTAATGATATTTTCTCTATTTTGGCAAATTTAGACTTACACAAGAGAATTATCAGTGAAGAACCTGGTTCATCAGGATAACACAATATGTTTTCTACACTATGCATAATTTGGAATAACTATATTTGGATCATGAGCAGAGTCCTACCAAATACCAAAGTTCTTTTGAACTTATCCATTACAAGTGAACCGATTACGTTCAAGACTCCTGGCCGTATTAAACTACCTAGATTCTTTTAAGTCTGCTACCCAGGGGGAAAAAAGTGGTTCTTCCGAAATTGAACAGGTATCTTCTGATTCTAAAGTTTCTCCTGAGACAATTTCTATAGTTGCTGCAAATTTGGAGAACAGATTTGTAGCATCTATAGAAGGTGTTGAGACTACAAAATCTTGAGAAGTTGGTGGTAAAAATGAAAAAAAGGAGAGCAAGGGTGCTAGGAGTACTGTGAGGGAAAAAGGGACAAGAGTGGCTGATTCTTCACCCACTCTTGTGAGTTTAACCAAATCGCATGTGCAATGGTTGTTTGGGGAGATGAACTTGGTTCATTTATAGAGGAAACCTTCGCATACCTGCTGAAGAAAGTGACTGAAAGCTATAATCCATCTTCTTGATAGAATTATCAATGGAACCAAAACTCATACCATTCCCTATGGCTTAATTCTCACAACTATGCTTGCACATTTCAATGTACCTATGAAAAGGTGGGAGGTTAGTACAAGTATGAATAATTTTTAGGTTAATACTCTGCTTGCTTGCGATTATGAAGTCAATATCACTCTTAAAGAACCTAGTTCATCAAAAAAGGTACCAGTGAATAGCAAGGTCAGAGCCTTGGTGCAAGAAAGTGGGGCTAAAGATGCTGAGATTGAAAGGCTGAAGAAGAGGTTGGTTGAGGTGGAGACTAAGAGAGATGCTCTCAAAACTAAGCTAACAAGAGAAAAAGGAAGAATGATGGCATTCTTCAAGGTATGCTGAAACTCCTCCAAGTCAAAAACCAAGCAACTAGTTCTTCCCAGCCTTAAGCCTCCTAACCTAGCGTAGATCAATCAGTGACCCAGTTTGGGACATTTTGTTTCTTTTGCTCATGTTTTCAGTATTTTTATTTCTTCTTATGCTCTGTGGTGGAATCTTATCAATCATCAATGATATTCACTATTTTTTCTCTAACTTTTTGTTTATATTTCTTTGATGGTTAAAATTCTTAGCTTGATCTATGATGATTAATCCATGATTGTATTTGAAGTAGCTCCAGTGGCCATGAGTAAGTTTTAAAATCTGGTTATCTCATATTTTTATGCAACTTTTTGATGATGTCAAAGGGAGAAAAAAGGTTGTGCTTTAAACAAGTGGTGTTTAGCTTTGAATAGTGATGTTTATAACCTAATATACTTGGTCCTTGATGATAAGCGATAAAAAGGAAAAATATTTCTAACATTGTGTTGATGTTGAGCTGAGTTGAAACAGAGCCTAAGCATGTGAAAAGCATAGAGTTTGTCATCATCAAAAAGAGGGAATTTGTTGGCCCAAGTGAAGGTTAGTTTTGAAGATTGACAAAGGAAACTCAGGCATGAACCAGGTCCATCCCTCAGATGCACAAAAATAGGTAGATTCGAGCATGTGGGATGCACGTGAAGGAGATAAGCTTAACTTGGTGTATTTAATATCTCCTGATCGAAAAAGTTGCATAATTGATAAGGAAAAGGACTCCTTAATCAAAGAGAACACTATCCAAGATAGGGAAGGAGTTAGAAGTTGAATTCAACTGGAACTCTTCCACCAAAACTCTAGTTATTTCTTCATATAAGAACTCTATAAATTGCAGGATGTTCTCATATTAATGTATTGCACAAAAATGCAGAAGTTAAACGTGAATTGAGAGCAAAATAGCAAGGCTTTTTGCAAGCAGTTCGTGTGTGATTTAAGTGTGCAAACCTGAAGCTACATGAACCAGATTGAAGAACCAACTCCATAAAGAGTTTTATGTGTCTTTCTTTATTTCTAGTTCAATTGTAGTAGGTGTTTTCATATTGTACCTTCCAGCTTTATCTAAAAGCAATTGTAATAGGTATTTTGAGTATTCAAGTTAGAGTTAACTTGAAGTTGTCGCAACAGTTAGAGGACGGTTGCTACAATGGGATTAGAGGTAATTCTTAGGTTTACAAAGAGTTTTGTAAATGTTGTTTTGGCTCAGTGATTTAGTGAAGTGTTGGAGAAAATCCTACTAAGTAGTAGGTCGTGGTTTTTTCACCTTTTGAGCTAGGTGTTTTCCACGTAAAAATACTTGTGTTCTTTACTTTCTATATTTATTATTCCGCAACAGTAGTAGAAGGAATACATAGAAGAACCAGGTCCTTCCATAATCAGTTTAAGCGAAAAATTGGTCACCACACAAATCACCCCCGTTTTGTGTGGTATTGAAGTATAAAACATCACTTTCAGTTTTATTTTTCAAGAACTCCAAAATCTGGTTTTTCTTGTCCTTGCAATTAAGTTTAAGAAAACTAACAATTGCGAGATATTCTGTTGGAACTATATAGGACAGGATTTTTGTGTCGAAGGTTTCAAATAATTGACTTTCGACCAAATGTGCTTTGTGGAAGGACAATTTTGACTACGTGTAAATAATTGATAGTCAAAAGAATCGCCATGTCCTTGTGTTAATTAACATTTATTATAAGCCCATCTATATATAAAAAAAAAAGAAAAAAAAAACAATTGGTTGGACATGCTTGGTGATGGATTGATTATATATAATACATCGAATGGTAAGTGCATTGTCGTAATGCAAATTAGAATCATATAACTTCTTTCTTATCTTTGCATTTGCATTTGGTGTTCTCGTTCTTGGTTTCTTTTCCTTTTTCTTGCCTTTTTTCTTTATTGTTACACAAATAGCCAGCAAGATTCAATATTTACTTTTTCTAGTCAGTAAATGATTATACTGTTAATTTGTTGAATCTACACTCAATGTTCCTAGTTTCATAGCATGCAATTGAATGTATAGAAGAATCAGGAAAGATATAGAAGAGGGAAATGAAGAGAAGACAACTCCATTTTTGCTTCTGTTGAAGAAGAAGAAAGAATACAACTGATTTCTGGAGGGGCACTGTTTATTTAACAGAAAACACGTGCCCTTCCTACTCTCTAAAATTATGACCCTCAACTTCTTTTCTTTACACTTAGGTCCCTCAATTAATTTCCTAACTAACTAACAACTAACTCTAACTAGTGTTCTTGATACTCCCCCTCAAACTGGAGAATGGAAAGCATCGAACATTCCCATTTTGGACATCAACATTTGATGCTGAGCTACTCCAAGTCCCTTTGTCATCATGTCTACTACTTGTTCTCTTGTAGAGATGTAATGGGTGGATATTAATCCATTTTTGATCTTTTCTCTCACAAAATGGCAATCGATCTCAATGTATTTTGTCCGTTCATGATAAATTGGATTCGCAGCTATTTGTAAAGCTACTTTACTATCACAAAAGACCTTCACTAGCATCTGCAAGGACACATCAAATTCCTTTAACAATCTAATTAGCCATACCAATTCTGCACTAACTGCTGCCATGCTTCTGTACTCTACTTCCGCTAAACTTCTACTGACTATCTGTTGTTTCTTGGACTTCTAGGAAATCAGTGATTCACCAAGCTTAATAACATAGTCTGTCACTAATCTTTTGGTGTTTGTGCAGGCTGCCCAGTCTGAATCACAATAAGCTGTAATCTCTTCCAATGTTCCCTTCTTCAATAGTATTCCTTTTCCTGGTGACCCTTTTATATATTTCACCACTTTCATAGCTGCCTCTAAGTGTGATTGTTTTGGATGTTGCATAAATTGACTTAGGACCTGCACTGCAAAGCAGATATCATGCCTTATTATAGTCAAATAAATCAACTTCCCAATCAACATCTGACAGCCTCCAATATCTGTCAGCTCCTCATCTCCTTTGAGTCTTACATGCTTATCATAGTCAATGGTGGTAAGCTTTTGATTTTGCTCAAGAGGTGAACTTGCAGGCTTTGCCCCACTTAGTCCTAAATCTGATTTGAGCTCTAGTGTATACTTTCTTTGATTCAATAGTATGCCTTTGTGTGACCTCATAATTTCAATTCCCAAAAAATATATCACTTTTCCTAAGTCTTTGAGTTTGAAGGACTTATGTAGGGACCTTTTAACTTCATCTATCATCTCACTGCTATTGCCAGTAATCATCAAGTCATCAACATATATCAAAATGATCACCAAGTCTATTCCTGACTTCTTTGTGAACAAGGAATGATCATAGGCACTTTGCACATATCCTGCCTCAGTAAGAGCATTGGTTAGCTTGATATTCTACTGCCTTGATGCCTGCTTGAGTCCATAAAGAGACTTAAGTAGCTTGCAAACCTGAGATTCCCCCTGCCTATGGAATCCTTGTGGCAAAGTCATGTAGACTTATTCATAAAGATCACCTTGCAGGAATGCAATATTTACATCCATTTGGAATACCTTCCAACCTGTAGAGGCTGCAAGGCTAATCACACTCCTTACAGTGACCATCTTTGCAATAGGAGAAAAAATCTCATGGTAATCAAGACTTTCCTATTGTGTGTAGCCCTTAGCCACTAAGTGTGCCTTGAACCTATCAACTTCACCATTGGCCTTGTATTTGATTTTGTACACCTACTTTGAACCAATTATTTTCTTTCTTGGTGGCAACTCTACAATCTCCCAAGTTTTGTTAGATTCAAGTGCTTGAATTTCTTCTTGCATAGCTTGAATCCATCTCCCATCTGCAGAGGCTTCATAGAAAGTCTTAGGTTCTATGAGAGTAGAGTTATTTGGGAGGTAGGCTTGATAGTGTTCTGGAAAATGTGTGTAGTTGACATAACTTGAAATTGGATAGGTAATGTGTCCTAATGGCTTCAAACCAGTGACATAATCTTTGAGCCAAATTCCAGGTTTTCTACTCCTGGTGGATTTCCTAAGGATGGGAGCTTCTGTATTGATAGCAGGTTCAATTGACCGTGATTGTTAAGTGGTAGCTTGATGTTCTTGCAAATCTGCTTCTACTTCCTGCATAGTGGTCAGAGGATCAGCTACAATATCTTCAGATGCATTTGGAGTAGGTGCATCAACTCCTGCTGGCTCATCCAAAACTGCATCTGATAAATCTGTAGTTGTGATGTTTGGTTGAGGGAGAAGAGCAGGGATTTCTTCTACCTCCATGTTTCCATTGCCTAGGTCTTCTTGTGAGTCAGTGATCGGTGCCAACCCTACACTTCTAAAAAGTAGCGAGAGTGGTCGAAGCAGCTTTTACCCGAGATGGTCGGCATCAATTTCCACAGGGAGCTAGAAATGGGAATTGGGTTCCTATCTAAATTAGAAATGCGTAATTGCTCTTAATTGTACTTCTAATCATAGTTGGTCTTTTGATTACTTCTAATATTATGCTAATAAGATACTAAATTAAGCTAAGAGTAAGATACTTAAAAGGTTGTCTAAATAGTTAAGAAGGCAGTAGGGAAGTGACTTTCTCCTAGGTGGATACTTGACGGGTTCTCGAGTCTAAGGCGAGATTGTCATGTTGGAGATTACGATATAACCAATGCACTAAACTTATCACTCTATACCTCTTGATAATTTGAGTGATTTTGCCCTAATTGACTTTCTCAAGACCAATTGGGTGTGATAATTTGTGCAAGCAATTTAGGTTCAAGTTGGGTATTACTATCTCTAGGTTTAACCCTTTATTTGGGGCTATCAATCTCTTGAATACGCTCCAATTCCTTGTTGGACTAATTTCCTAGACTCAAGTTCTATTTCTCAAGAAGAACCCAAGTCAAATAGGCACAAATTAGTGTTTGCAACCACTAATTCAACATTGAAACCATAAATTAGTTCAAATATCAAATACCCATAGACATTCAAGCCTTAAAACACAAGACCCATCAAATACCCATACTAGGGTTGAGCCACAACCCTAGCTAATGGGTCTAGCTACTCAAGATAATAGAAGAAAATTGAGAAATAGATGAAGATAAACCTATAATATTTAATTACAACCTAATACTTGAAGATTCAATGAAAAAACTACTCTAAAATTACTCAAAATGGTTAAGAGCTACTGTTCACGAGCGCAACCCAACATTAGAATACAACTGATGACCTAAAAATGGGAAAATAAACTATTAATACTAGGTTGAATTTTGTAGACAAAAATACCCGTGCGGGGGTACTGCGGTCCGCATAAAATTGAGTGTGACTGCAGTGAGGCTTATTCGCTTTGAACTCTGCTCTCTGAACTTGACCACCACGGGCCGCACAAAATGCACCACGGCTACGGTGGCTTCTGTTGCGGTCCGCACAAAAAGGACCGCGGACCGCATTGGCGTTGATTTTCAAAAGTCCCAACTCTCTGAACTCCTTCTTTGCGGACCGCACAATATCGAGTATGGCCGCGGTGAAGCCATTGCGGTCCGCACAAAATGCTTTACGGCCACAATGCTTGATTTTCCAAAATTTACACTCTCTGAATCTCTTCACTGCGGACCGCACCAAATGGAATGCAGCCGCAGTGGACCTGTTGCACTGTGCTTGCTCTTGTTCTTGGTACTTGTGCATGTTTCACTCCTTTTTGAGCTGGTTTTGGCTAGTTGTCACCTTTTTGACCAAACCCTGCATACAAGTACAACATGTAAGCCTTTAGGACTATTTTCTACACATTTTTAATCAATACAGAAGTAAGAAGGAGTCTAAAATGAACCATAATTCCTAGTTATCAACTCCCCCAAACTTAAGCTTTTGCTTGTCCTCAAGCAAACAAAATAAAACCCACCCCTTAAGAGGAAAACCAAGAAAATGCAGTCGGCCTAAAGTGACCTCATCTAGCATCAATTGGGACTAACAATTTCCCTCAATTCAAATGAATCATTAACAACCTTCACTCTTTTAAGCACCATGGTTTTAGTGCGACACATGAGCATCAAGAGTTGACTCAACCCATCAAAGAAACTCTTTCTACTACTTTGATCATTATGGAACCCAAACTCATACTCCTCAACTCTCTCTAAGCAAACCTTGCTTTTAGATTGTAGCACTCAGAACGAGGATAGTGGAAATACACTCATCTCTCTCAAAGAAAAGTCACAAGTTCGGCTGTAAGTACCATAAGCTTGCCCCTTATATGAGTTGCCACTAATGTAAGCTTCATTTAACTCAAGATCATATAGGGCTTTTGTGGAGATATAGTGAAGGCTTTTGGTTCAGGGTAGGAAATGTTTGGTCTAAGTAGGCTCCTTCTTCCCTTTAGCACTTCTTTTGCTTCATTTTGGCACATATTCTCTTAACTTTTTAAGTAATTTAACTTCTTTCTAAGGGGTTAGAAAGGCACACTGTAACTCTTTCTTGTTCATTTCAAACCTTTTCTCCTTTCTCAACATTCCACACCTTTCATCTCTTTACTTTTATTGAATCCCTTCATTTTTTTACATTGATCATTCTTTTTGTCTTTTTGATTTTCTTTCTTTTTCATTGCCTTTCCTTTTCTTCATTTTGTACCTTTTACCACTTTTTTGCATTCCTCATCTCTCCCCCAAAACTTATGCTTTTGCCTTGTGCTAAGGAAAGATCGGGTGCCAAGAGAGCGTATTTTTAGAACGGGTAAAGCCTTGTATCGTGGTTTTTGAAAAAAAGGTCTATGGCTCAAAAGGGTTGACTAGGGATATTATCATTGGTAGGCTATGGAAGTGTTCAAGATATCATTCGGATCAAGGAGAGCCTATAATCACATCTCAAGTCAAATTACACTTAGGATTTTGCCTAGACAAACATTCAGGGCAAGTTCTAGACTAATGGCTCGGGACTTGGACTTGCAATTCAAATTCTTACCACACAAGCTTTGGAATTGCTAAAGAGACAGAGTCGTGGGCCCACAACAACCTTAGCTAAGATTTGAGCAACACAATGGTCCCAAAAAATCATTTGATGATTATCGGCCAACAGAAGAGTGTCAAGATCACCACTTTCACCATCCTATACACAATAATTTGTTTTTGACCATACGATCAAAGGTTAATGTGTTAGGCCCAAGTGAAGATTTACTTGAGGCACCCTTACCAACTAGCTACTCTTTACTCTAAAACCAAAAAGAAAACAGACTCAAACCCTTAAGAAGGTTGTGATGCCATCCATCATCGGGAAGAGCCACCCGGTTCACACAAATTCCACCTTTGGAAAGAACCGTGTCATTAAGAAAACCAAAGGCTTATTGCAAAAACTCAAAACAAGAAGCTACAAACATAAAATAAGAAGCTATGAAAGGAAAAATGCGGAAAGTAAAATGAATATATAAAAGAGGGGATTTAGTCAAATATACATAAGTGAGAATAAATATATACACTAGAACGTAACTTTATATACAGACCAAAAGTAAAAAGTACAAAAAGTGCAATAAAATGATAAAATTATGTACAAACCAAAGGTAAAAAGAAAGCATAAAGAAAAAGTAATGTCATATATACAGTCATCCAAATAGGGATACCCCCTCAAATGAAAGCTAGCATTGTCCTCAATGCTAACTAACCAAAATAAGCACAAGAAAAGAAAGAGAGGAAAAAGAAACTCCCTATTGGCCCTCCGTCTGTATAGGATCCTGAGTCTGGGTCCCTAGGTCCTCGGTATTCTCGGGAACCTGTGACTAGCTCCCTGTAATCTGTGTCTCCACTGGGACCTAGGCCTGGACTGAGTCCTGGACTTGTACTTGAGTCTTGGGGTTGGCTGGAGGAACCTCCCTGCAGGTCCTCCAACTGTATGACTACATCGTCAGAACGGGGAATCACCCTCTTCCTCTTGGGTGGCCTCTCTGTCTCCTGCTCTGGCTGGGGCTGGGCTGCTGGAGTCGGGTCATGCAATAACAGATCCATAGGCAAGTGATCAGCCTTCAACCTCTCTACCTCCACCCTTAACTTCTTCACTGACTCCTTTGAAGCACGAGTCTTTCTCATTTTCTTTGCCTCCCTAACAAGCTCCTTCAATGCCTTTCCATGAGAATCAACAACATCCATGAGCTTTTTCTGGTTGTACAGAAGCTCCTTAGGAGTATCCTCCACTGACTGCGGGACCTGTGGAAGAGGAGGTGCTGATTGGGCTGCCACCGAAGTAGATAGTACATACAACTTAGAAGTGGTTGTCTGCATCCAGTTATTGATAGTGGCAAGGGTCTGGCTGAGGCGGTGGGCAGTCAAGGATATGCTACGAATGATAGGATCTCTGGAACTATAGAAGTGGAGGGTCTTGGGGCCATGTCTAGAGTGGCAGAGGGAGGCTGAGTAAGAGCCACCACTACTACTGGCTCTTTAGACTGGCCAGTTGAAGTAGTGGCTTTGCTCTTAGGGTCCTTAGGGTTGTCGGGACCCTTGGTGTTGTACCAGGAGAACGGTGCCTTTCTTTTCACTTTCACATCAAATCTCTGCTTCTCCACATCTAGGTCCTCAAAGTACATGGTTAGAAATTTAGGGAATGGATAGGATCTATCACCTTCGTTCACCATCCGTGTAATCACCCTCGACATCACATTCCCGATGTTGACCGGGTACCCCGCCATGATCGATGCCACCAATATAGCCTGGGAGATAGGAAGGGAGTTGTCGTGAGTGGTGGGGTCTAGCTGGCTATAAACAAATGTCTCCCACCCCTTTGCTTCAAAGTAAAGGGTCTGCCTCAGAATGTTTACCCCCGCTGTCAACCATGCTGGGGTGGTACCTGGGATTGCCAAGTACTCAGCTAGCCACGGGCGGACATCCTCCCCCAAAGCTACCTTGTCTAAGTACAAGGTCTCATCCTCCTTCGGGAAGACCAGGTAGTCATTTATAGTTTTGCCATCAAATTTCACTTTCAAGTTCCGCACTTTAGTCACTATGGTACCCTTTTTGATGTGGGCAACATTGGTATAGAACTCTTTGACTAAGTGCTCATTAGCATTCTCCATGTGGCTTATGAAGTAGTCTGAGCCTGCTCTCTCTCTGAACTGCCTCAACACATTGGGGTTGTGAGTCATAAGATCCCGAGTGATGAATTTTCGCTCAGGTATTAACTTCTTCTCGGGCCACCATTCTCTGAACTTGTGGTAGGCCACTTCACTCACGAACTTGTCCTACCATGCCTCCGGGTTCCTGGTTCTCTCTACCCCTCCTACTTAGGGCTCACCCCCTCCTACTTCTTCTTCTTCTTCTCTTTCTACGGGACCCTCCCCAGATAGTGAAGATGTAAGTGAGGTGGAATATTCATTGCCACTGCCTGCTGCTAAGCCCTCAGATGACTCAAAAGATATGCGCACTGATGCTTGGGCAGTGGGATAGCCCGGAGGTGTATCCCTAAATCTGTTCCTCTCAGGCCAGTTAGGAATCTGTTCCTCTCCGGCCAGTTAGGAACATACTCTGCCATGGAGTCTGAGTCAGATGCCTCCCAGGAAGGCTCATATTCACTACCAAATTGGTCAATAGCTTTATCAGCAACCTTTATGAACCTTCTAGTGTTTTTGATGTTTTGCCGGGCTTGCGGGGTTAATCTAATCATGCCTTGTCCCCTACCCCGGGAGGACTCTCCTTTCCCTTTCTGTTTATCACCTCTGCCTCGTGATTTTACCATGATCTGCAAAGAACATTCAGCTGAGCTTTATTAGTATCAGTAGAATCAGTGAAGTATTGTAGATTAATCTTGTAGATAGTCAGAATTGTAGATCACAGACCGCACAAAATGAAGTACGGCCGCAAATAAGCTACCGCAGACCGCACAAAATGCATCGCGGTCTGCACTAAGGTGGGGTCAAACTACCCACTCTCTGATTCTAGGTACCGTGGACCGCATAAAATACATTGCGGTCCGCATTGAGGCATCGCGGACCACACAAAATCCATTGCGGCTGCAGTCCTCAATCACTAGCTTTCAGAACTTTCACCACCGCGATCTGCACAAAATAGTATTACGGACCGCACAGAAGAACCGTAGACCGCACAAAATCCACCGCGGTCCGCAACAAACACCCAACAACAATACCAACCTAGGGTTCAAATTTTTCACGTTTTTAGTCTAATTTTTCACCTATTATTAATCCCCTATTTTAACTAATTTAGTCCTAATTTAAACATGATTAAACAAACCTACGATAAGAATTGAAAGAGAATGGGAAGAAAAAGAAGAAAAAATGAAGAAAAATAAAAGTTAAAAGAAAATAACAAAGTTAAATAACTAAGAAAGAATTAAAGTTACCAGAAGTGAGATGCAGTGTTGATTAACGAGACTTAGCAGTTGAATTAGTGCAATTAGATGAGATGAACAGTGATATTTTAGATTTTGAGTGCAAAGGGTCGAAAAGTTTAAACTGAGAGCCTCAGGTCCTATTTATAGAAAAAGGAACTGGGGCCCATCTCACCTACCCACCGCAGACTGCACAAAATGGTACCGCGGTCCGCGGTGCTCAGAAACAAGTGGCATTGGGGAAATGACCACTTCAGACCACAAGAAATGCAATGCGGCCACAGTAGTCCACCGCAAACTGAATGAAATGCAATGCGGCCACGGTGGAAAACTTAAGAGACTCCTCATTTTGTACCAATCAACTTTGCGGTCCAAATTGAATTTTTGCCCCCGCACTGATGCCTTTGCAACCGCACAAAATCCATTGCAGTAGAGTGTGCAATTTTCCCAACTTGGTCCTGCACTGAATCAAAACAATCCTATAGCAACTCACAACCAGTTAGCCCAAAAGCAAATCCTATACTAAAAAGAAAATCAAAGAAAAACAAAAAGAAAGACATATGGTTTGCCTCCCAAATAGCGCCTGATTTAACGTCGCAGCACGACGCAAGTTACCATCAAATCACTTTAGATGGAGTAGTTCCACCACGTGGCTGTCATCAATCTTGCCCAGGTAGTGCTTGACATTGTGCCCATTTACTCTAAAAACCTCCCTATTTTTGTTCTTCAAGTCAAGTGCACCAAACGGAGTCACAAACACCACTTCAAAAGGTCCACTCCATTTCGACTTAAGCTTTCCCTGAAACAGACGTAACCGAGAGTTGAACAAGAGAACCAAAAAACCCACTTTGAACTCCTTGCCACGAGCATATTTATCATGAGTGTACTTCATCTTGTCCTTGTACAAGGACGAACTGGAGTAGGTATGGAATCGGAATTCATCAAGTTCATTAAGCTGCTCCATACAAAGATTTGCTGCCACATCCCATTCAAGATTCAGCTTCTTCAAAGCCCACATGGCCTTGTGCTCTAACTCAACCGGTAGATGGCAAGCTTTCCCAAACACCAACCAGTACCGAGACATACCAATCAGACTCTTGTAAGCAGTCCTATAAGCCCATATAGCATCATCCAACTTCTTTGACCAATCGGTCCTATTTGCATTGACCGTTTTTGACAATATACTCTTGATTTCCCTGTTTGAGACTTAAACTTGGCCACTCGCCTAAGAATGATAACGAGTCGAAACTTTGTGATTGACACCATACTTTGCAAGCAAAGTGTCAAAAGCTCTATTACAAAAATGAGACCCCCCATCACTTATGATTGCACGCGGAGTTCCAAACCTTGTAAAAATGCTCTTCTTGAGAAAAGCAACAACACTCTGGGCCTCATTGTTGGGTAAAGCCACGGCTTCAACCCACTTTGAAACATAATCAACCGCCACAAGAATGTATGTGTTCCCACAGGAGCTAACAAACGGGCCCATAAAATCAATGCCCCATACATCAAAAATATCAACTTCAAGAATAGTATTGAGAGGAATCTCATCTGTCTTCGAAATTCCACCTGCTCTTTGACATTCGTCGCACCTCTTCACAAGTTCACTTGCATCTTTGTACAAAGTTGGCCAATAAAACCCACAACTAAGAACTTTTAAAGCCGTACTCACCCCACCATGATGTCCACCATAGGGAGAGGAATGACAAGCCTCTAAGATACTCAATTTCTCCTCCTCCGGGAGACACCTTCGGATTACACCATCCGTGCAAATCTTGAACAAGTACGGCTCATCCCAATAGAAATCCAAACAATCCCGTTTGAGCTTCTTCCTTTGGTTATAAGAGAGCTCACACGGGATTATCCCAATCACAAGAAAATTAGCAACGTCCGCAAACCTTGGCATACCATTCACCAACACCAAAAGGAGTTGCTTATCGGAAAATGAATCATTGATCTCTAGGACATCACGAGGCCTCTTCTCCTCCTCCAAGCGGGACAAGTGGTCTGCCACTTGGTTTTCACTACCCTTCCGGTCCACAATCTCCAAATCAAACTCTTGAAGTAACAAGACCCATCGCATCAGTCTAGCTGTGGAATCCTTCTTTGTCATCAAGTACCAGAGTGCGGCATGTTCGGTTTGAATTATGACCTTGATACTTTCCCCCAAATCATATAGAGCTTTGGCAAAATCCGCACTCCCAATGGTGCAAGGAATGGTGAAAACATCGGGATCTTCTAGCTTTGGGGCCTTTGAGTGCACCATTGGACTAACTTGGTGGGTCATCTTGATAGTTTCACAATCTATGGATCTTTTCTTTGTCACCAAGGCCTTCATGAATTTAGCATAGCCCGACATTTGTTCTAGAGCCTCCACCAAAGTCACATTAATGTATAAGCTCTTCATTATGTCAATAAAAATTTTAAACTAATTCTCATTTTTCTCCTTTGAGGATAAGGTGGAGGTGGCTTTGGCCAAGGAGCCTTGGCTTTAGGCACAACCATTTATGGCATGTCTATTACGTGTTCCCTAGATGGGTTCACGTCATTCTGAGTCTCCACCTCGACCTCTTGAATATCAATACTCACTTCCTCATTCACGTTCTCATAAATCACATTTTCAACTACCAAAGGAATCTCATCTTTTTGCAACTCAACTTCATCACTCAAAATTTATTTTTGTTTGGGGGCATTCACATCACCGCCTCGTCCACTCCTTGTAGTTACCGCCATAACATGATTGTTCCCACCCTTCAAGTTAACTACCATATCACTTGGTAGAGCCCCCTTAGTGCGAATATTCAAGGATTGTGAGATTTAACCTAATTGAACCTCCAAGTTTCTGATTGAAGTATTGTGGGAATCCAACTGAGCATCAGAGTCCGCATTCTTTTTCATCATCTGTTCAAACATCATTTTAATTCTCCCTATTTCGTTGTTGGAAGAACTCAGGCCTTGGGATGGAAATGGGGGTGGATTGTTCGGTTGTTGGTACATTGGGGGCCTTTGAAAGCCTTGCCCACGATTTCCTTGATTGCCATTGTTCCAACATCCCTGATTGTTGTTACCACCTCAGTTGTTGTTGTTGCCATTCCAATTACCCTGATTGTTCTAATTATTTTTCTGATTGCCCCAATTGGAATTTTGGTTGTTGTTCCCCCAATTACTATTCCCTTGTTGTTGTTGATTACCCTAATTGCCTTGGGGTCTCTATTGTTGTTTGTTGGAAAAATTGCCCCTTTGGCCTTGATAGTTGTTCACGTATTGTACCTTTTCATTTTTCCCATCATAACCATCATCTTGGAATCCACCATAATCATTGTCAAATTGAACCGAACTCCCTTGGTTCTGTTAACCTCTTTGTCTTCTTTTGTTCACTAGCATGTTGATACCCTCCATAGCATTTACTTGGCGTGGATTTTGAACCTGTTGTACCTGTGCCTTTGCTAGCTGGTTCATTGTAGTTGTCAGCTCTGCTATATCCTGCCCATGGTCATGTAGCTCTTTGTGCAAGTGAGTGACCGTGGGGTCACCCTGGGGTACATTGGCTTTACTTTTCCAAGCGGAGGACGTGTCAACCATCCCGTCAAGAATGTCACAAGCCTCATCATAAGACATCTTTATGAAGTTACCCCCAGCAAGTTGGTTCACTATGCACTGGTTTGTTGTGTTAATTCCCTGGTAGAAGGGCTGTTAGATCATTGCCTCAGTCATATCATTGTTGGGACATTCCTTTACCATGGTTCTATATCTCTCCCAAATCTCATGTAATGGTTCGATGGGCTCATGCTTGAAGGCTAAGATCTCATCTCTCAATGCTGCCATGTGCCCCGACGAGAAAACTTTGCAATAAATTTATCCGCCAACTCATCCCAAGTAGTGATGGAATGGTTGGGAAGTCGCTCAAGCCAATTCAGTGCCTTCCCTCTAAATGAGAAAGGGAATAGTCTTAACCGAAGTGCATCCTCGGACACAGTAGTTTGCTTGCTCCCCCAACAGGTATCCACGAAACCCTTGAGATATTTGTAAGCATTCTGATTGGCAGTGCTCGTGAATTACCCACGCTACTCAAGCAATATCAGTATCACATTGGTAATTTGAAAATTGCCCGCCCAGATTTGGAGTGGGACAATTGCACTTGAATATCCTTGGTTGGGAAGAACTCGAGGAGCCACTCTTGGAGGTGACGGGGGAGGGTCTGGAATATTATCATTGGCCTGGCGGCCTCTCCTTTGTCCTTGAGGTACAATAGGAACATCATCATCGACATTGTCATCTACCTCCTCCCCCGGCGGAAGATCTCCAAGAGGTGCATTGTTTGCTGCCATTTTGTACCTAAAGTTGTGACACATAAATTAGTAACACGGAAGGAAAGAAGAACAATACACAAAACTATTTAGACAGATAGCCAAAATAGTTAGCTCCCGGCAACGGCGACAAAAAGTGATCGGTGCCAATCCTGCAATACTATAAAGTAGCAAGAGTGGTCAAAGCAGATTTTACCCGAGATGACCGGGATCGATTTTCACAGGGAGATAGAAATGGGAATTGGGTTCCTAACTAAATTAGAGATGCGTAATTGCCCTTAATTGCACTTCTAATCATAGTTAGTCTTTTGATTACTTCTAATATTATGCTAATAAGATACTAAATTAAGCTAAGAGTAAGATACTTAAAAGGTTGTCTAAATAGTTAAGAAGGCACTAGGGAAGTGACTTTCTCCTAGGTGGATACTTGACGGGTTCTCGAGTCCAAGGTGAGGTTGTCATGTTGGGGATTACGATATAACTAATGCACTAAACTTCTCACTCTATACCTCTCGGTAGTTTGAGTGATTTTGCCCTAATTGACTTTCTCAAGACCAATTGGGTGTGATAATTTGTGCAAGCAATTTAGGTTCAAGTCGGGTATTACTATCTCTATGTTTAACCCTTTAATTGGGGCTATCAATCTCTTGAATACACCCAAATTTCTTGTTGGACTAAATTTCCTAGACTCAAGTTCTATTTCTCAAGAAGAACCCAAGTCAAATAGGTACAAATTAGTGTTTGCAACCACTAATTCAATATTGAAACCATAAATTAGTCCAAATATCAAACACCCATAGACATTCAAGCCTTAAAACAAAAGACCCATCAAATACCCACACTAGGGTTGAGCCACAACCCTAGATAATGGTTCTAGCTACTCACGATAATAGAAGAAAACTGAGAAATAGATGAAAATAACACCCTTAATATTTAATTACAAGCTAATACTTGAAGATTCAATGATAAAACTACTCTAAAATTACTCAAAATGGTTAAGAACTACTGTTCACGAGCGCAGCCCCACGTTAGAATACAACTGATGACCTAAAAATGGGAAAAGAAACTATTTATACTAGGCCAAATTTTCTGGACAAAAATACCCCTGCAGGGATTGTGCGGTCGCGCAAAATCGAGTGCAACCGCAATGAGGCTTCTTGGCTTTAAACTCTGCTCTCTGAACTTGACCACTGCGGGCCACACAAAATGCACCGCGGCCACGGTGACTTTTGTTGCGGTCGGCACAAAAAGGACCGCGGACTGCATTGGCGTTGATTTTCAAAAGTCCCAACTCTCTGAACTCCTTCTTTGCAGACCGCACAATATTGAGTGCGGCCGCGGTGAAGCCATTGCGGTCCGCACAAAATGCTTTGCGACCGCAATGCTTGACTTTTCCAAAATTTGCACTCTCTGAATCTCTTCACTGCGGACCATACGCAGTGGACCTGTTGCACTGTGCTTGAACTTGTTCTTGGTACTTGTGCATGTTTCTCTCCTTTTTGAGATGGTTTTGACTAGTTGTCACCTTTTTGACCAAACCCTGCAAACAAGTACAACACGTAAATCTTTGGGACTATTTTGTACACATTTTTAATCAAAACAGAAGTAAGAAGGAGTGTAAAATAAACCATAATACCTAGTTATCAGTCAACAGGAACACCATCACCATATGCTCTTAGTGTATCAATGTTTGTATCTACTGGTGCAAGAATAAACAAATCCTCCTAACAAACTTCCTCACCTTGGAAAGGGAAGACATCTTCCCTAAACGTTACATCCCTACTGACAAAGAAAATGTTAGATTCTAAATCAAAGAGTTTGTATCCTTTTTGTGTCTCTGAGTACCCCATCATTACTGCTTTTCTTGCTCTAGCGGTAAATTTGTCACCTCTAGGAAGAGTGCTTGCATAACATAAACAACCAAATACTCTCAAATGAACTATGTTTGGTTGTTTACCATATAACAACTCATAGGGAGATCTTTTGTTCAAAACCTGTGTGGGTATCTTGTAGATGAGATACACTGCTGTTTTAATACATTCTCCCCAGAATCTGAGTGTCACATTACTTTGAAGCTTGAGTGATCTAGCCACATCAAGTATATGCATGTGTTTTCTTTCCACCACTCCATTCTACTTTAGAGTGTATGGACAACTGCTTTGATGAACAATCCCAAGTGCTTTAAACAAGTCACCACACTGACTATTAAAAAACTCTGTACCATTGTCTGTTGTTAATGTCTTAACCATCACACCAAACTGATTTTTTACTAAAGAAAAAAAGTCTTTTAGCACAACAAAAGCTTCACATTTGGACTTTAACAAACAAGTCCATGTATATCTACTATAGTCATCAACTAAAGTAACAAAATATTATTTTCTATCATAAGTTGCTACTTTGTAAGAACTCTATACATCAGCATGCACCAATTGAAACACACAGTTTGAACTATTGTTACTTATGGGAAAATTCAGTCCACTTTGTTTAGCTAAAGGGCAAATTTGACAGTCCTTTTGCATCTCTA
Source organism: Nicotiana tabacum (assembly GCF_000715075.1). Lineage (NCBI taxonomy): Eukaryota > Viridiplantae > Streptophyta > Magnoliopsida > Solanales > Solanaceae > Nicotiana > Nicotiana tabacum. The sequence continues at coordinate 177,002,464 of NC_134082.1, read as the reverse complement.
GCTTCACTTTATTCTTCAAATATGGCAAATGCTGCATAGCATATGTAGAGGCATGTCCTAGCCTTTAATGCCACAATATGGTTGTTACTGCTTCTTTGTGAAATGAACCAGCAACAACTACATCTCCTCTACTAAGTATGTAAAGTCCACTATTTTCTCTACCAATCCCCAGCACCCTGCCACTATATAGTCCCTGAAATACACAAAAATTAGGGAAAAAACATGCAGAGCAGCATAGGTCCTTAGTCAGCTTGGATACTGAGAGTAAGTTGAACTTAAAGTTTGGCACATATAACACATTCTTAATTTTCTGGTTCCCTAAGATTGTAGCATCTCCAGCATGTGTGATTTCAGATCTATTTCCTGTAGGTGTTTGTACTCCAAAACTATATTGTCCTTCTACAAGTCTAATGGAATCCAATACACTCTTGCAAAATGTTATGTGGTGTGATGCACCTGAGTATATTATCCAATCATATACACATACATTGGATACATTGGACATCAATGACATAATACCTACCATGTTTGATGATCCAGTTAACTCTGATGGTCCTACACTCCTTTCTTCTAATGAAGTTTTCTCCAATAGGCTTACCAACGGTTTGTATTGTTCTGTTGTGAGGTAGTTTCCCTGTGGTTGATTTTTGGCCTCAGCACCCGCATCTGTGTTAGCATTGTTAGCAAAAGGTTTATATGTACCTAGTTGCCCCTTCTTCTTGCTTTTGAAATCCGAAGGATAGCCTATTATTTTGTAACAATTCTCCTTCAGATGGCCTTTATAACCACAATGCTCGCAGATCAGCCCTGGCTTCTTGCCTTTGAACATCTGACCCCTTCCTGCTAACATTGTTAGTGGTTCCTTATTTGATTCCACAACACCTAGTGTTCTTTGACTCTCCTCCTGTACAGCCAATGCATAAGCTTGATTGACTGATAAAACTGGCCTTCTCTGCAGTATATTGCTCCTTACTTGACTGTAACTCTCATTGAGTCCCATGATGAACTGCAGCAATCTTTGCCTCACTAGATGTTCCACATAAGGCCTCGATTTTTCACAGTCACAAGAAGGTAATGGGGCCAAAATGTCCAACTCATCCCATAGATCTTTCACTTTTGAGAAGTATGAGGTAACTGACTTAGTTCCTAGCTTTAGGCTTGCAATCTCAGCCCAAAATTAATAGATTCGAGTCAAATTATCCTTGTCAAACCTCTCTTTGAACTCATCCCATACATTCTTCGCACTAGAAGCATACATGATGCTAGGCACCAACTCACTAGCTACAGTGCTACTCAACCAGGAAACCATGACAACATTATATCTTTCCCATTGTGTCTCTAATTCTCCTTTGTACGATCTTTTTACACATGTACCATCCACAAACCCTAGCTTGTTCTTCACTAACAATGCAACCCTTATCGCTTTGCTCCATAGGGCATAGTTTTCCGGACTTGTGAGCTTCAAGAGATCAATTGTGCCAGGTGCATCTGAATCTCGAAGAAATAGTGGGTGATTGTGAGATAATTGTGCAATTTCATTTGTCGCCATAGCTGAGCTCAAAATTCTACAACTTCAATCACTCTGATCTGCGCAATTACATCAATCGAGGCTCTGATACCATATTAATTTGTTGAATCTACACTCAATGATCCTAGTTTCATAGCATGCAATTGAATTTAGAGAAGAATCAGGAAAGATCTAGAAAAGGGAAATGAAGAGAAGACAACTCCATTTTTGCTTATGTTGAAGAAGAAGAAAGAATACAACTGATTTCTGGAGGGGCACTGTTTATCTAATAGAAAACATGTGCCCTTCCTACTCTCTAAAATTATGACCCTCAACTTCTTTTCTTTACACTTAGGTCCCTCAATTAATTTCCTAACTAACTAACAACTAACTCTAACTGGTGTTTTTGATATATACATTGATTATACACAGTTATACATATATTAAACATGAATTATACTCATAATATATTTTGGCGGGCTATTTTAATTTTAAGAGATTAGATGGACGGCTATTTGTGTTAATTCTTCCTTAATTAGGGTTGGGTTTGGCGGGGGGGGGGGGGGTTAGAGGTGAGAGAACCTAGAAGATTTGATTATGCTTACCAATTTGGTGTCGTAAGTTGCTATATTCAATATAAGGACTGACAGTTTTAATGATCAGCTTACTCCATCATGGATTAACCTTAGGGGTGTATATAGGTCGGGTTGGTTCGAATTTTGTAATTACCAAACAAAACTAATTGTGTCGGGTTATTAGATGTAAAAATCAAACCAAACGAATAAAACTCAGGGTTTTCTATCTCGATTTTTCTCGGGTTTTCGGGTTTTTTGGATTTTTTCGGGTTTTTTTCTGGTAAAATCTTCGTTGCACAAAACATATAACTTGTGCTCAAAATATTTTGTTGATCCTAGTAAAATACAACTATATAAGGTAATTTCCAAGAAAATAATTCAAAGTATGAGATGTGTCATGGCATTATCTTAAAATATTCAACAATAAAGACAATAAAATTATGTAATATAAATATTACTAATTAAAAAGCCATAATAAAAATAAACATAATCTAAAAGTACTAAGTCATGCTAAAGTAAGTAGACTAAGAAGGGAGTATTAATTACATGACTAAACGCTAAAGAAAAGATAAAAATAGATTATGCATTTTTATCTAAATTATTGCAAAACAAAAATAGATATTCAATACATTGTCATTCGTAGTATTGAATTGAATATATTTTGTTAGCATTAGTATTGATTTGATTTTGGTTTGGACTTTTGTTAGCATTATTTGAGTTACTAATATTAATGGCTATAAAATTTATTGGAACATTCAAAAGTTCTAAGTCCAACCTTGAAATAATACCTTAAAAGATAAAATTATGAAAAAGTTGAAGAAATATTTATAAATTACATCACAATAAGTATATTTATATATTAAATATATCTAAAATTTATATATATGTGATGTCGGGTTGGTTTGGTTTCGGTTTGACTTTCTTTAGTTAAAATCAAACCAAACCACTTATGGTCGGATTTTTTTTCTAACACCAAACCATAGTCGGATTTTTTTTCTCGGTTTGACTCGGATTATCGGGTTGATGCAGTTTGTCGGCTTCCTTTGTACGCCCCTAATTAACCTAGATCACTTTCACTTAAGTATCTAACGTTGGATAAGATGTTTCAAACCCTTATGGAGTATCCTCATCAAAAGAAGGAAAAGGGGCTATATATTTCTCCTTTCCATAATTCCATGTTAGCTTCATTTCCTATTATTTTTATTATTATTTGATTCCTTGACAAAGTGATTTCATTTCTGTAGAACTCTCAAAGACGCATAATTACATATATTGTTTTACAAGAAAATCGCTCTCAAATAGCAATATTTATGAGAATAATAGGTACTTACATGAAATTTACATTAATCTAACGCTGTAAAAAGATCGAGAACAACCAACCAAATGAAGCAAATTTACTGGATGTAGGACACTTAAACTTGAAGAGACCAAAATTAAAGGACCACTAAAACAAAATTTTGAAGACTGGAAGGAGAAATCTTCAATTTAAATCCCATAATTCCCATGAAACGTACAATCTTCAGAAAGGTATTTTATCAGTGATATACTGGAATAAGGCAAAAGGAGCATTGACTAGACCAAGTGCCATTTCAACCAAGATTGTCACACAGAAGCAGCAGGGGCATATGCATGTTAACATTAACCTGCACCATCCACATGACCAAAATATGTCAATAAGCTACAAAAGAAGATTATACATTTTTTTAACATAAAAAATGCTTTCTTCCAACAACTTTGTTTGACATATATAGTATAATAAGCTACATAGGAATAAGTCAGACTAATAAACACTCTTAAAATGATTAGCAGTTTAGAAGTACTTTTCATATAGGTATAATCTTCACCTTTAAAACATACAAATTGAAGGACATAGACGTAGTAAAATAAATTACTCCACTTTGTTTACTTAGCTTATAGCTCATTTGCGATAAACATAGACCAGTATCTCGTCCAAATAAAACAGCCATGACAATGAACATGAGGTTATAGGTTCAACTTCTATAAAGCAAATCCTACACCGATAAATACTCGTGACTCGTGTCCATTGTGATTTTATTCTCGGAAGAAATAGAATAGCCGTTAATAAGGAACTTTTCAAAATATGTTTAATAAGAAAAACAAAAATAGATACATAAAATTCTTCTATTATCTTTGCTATAGCTATGCTTTTCTCGGAGGAGTTTAACTATTATGTCACCCAAAAGATAACTAGGTACATGTTGTGGGATTAACAATTTATTAAAATTTTATATATATATATATATAGAGAGAGAGAGAGTGACAGTGTGTGTGTTAGTGTTCATATATAAGTTAATTTTTTAAAAAAAATATGAGAGTAACGATAAAATTATTATAAAAAGAAAGAGGAATTATAGAAGGACAAACCCGAAAATCCAGATAATTCCTCCAACAAAAGCGAGGACAAGAGATATAAGGGCAAATGGAAGTCCCAACAGAAACGCTATTGGCCGGCATTTGAACTTTTTTTCACTTGGCTTCTTCTCCTCATCTAGCCCTTCTGCACTTTCTTTTGTATCTTCACCGGCTTTCTCTTCATTCTTAACTTCTTCATTTTTCTTGTCCTCAGTTGGATTTTCTTCTTTAACTTGTTCTGCAGCTATATTTGCATCACTTTCAATTTTTACAGTCTTTGGTGCAGTGATGATCCCTTGATCATTTTCCTTAGCTGTTTCTTCTGACTTTGTTGCTTTCTGTTCGTGATCTCCTTCAATGGGTAACTGTGACTTTGCTGATTTCTCTTCGCTGATATCCATTGTTATGAGCTCAGCGTTGTAGAGAAAGAAAGCTTTGACTAAGTATTATGTAAAAAGGAAAGCCTGCTGAGAAACAAATCTAATCGCAGCCATTTATATTGTACGTAAAGGTTTGTTGAAATTCATTGGCCAATCAAGACAGAAAGAGAGTTTGGTAATAGCCAACCAAATCCACGATTTTCCCCTTTGTTTTATGTACCCAATTGGAGTAAATTGAATTTTGTTTATCCCACTTGCATCCAGAAAATAATATAAAGTCAAGGTCAATACGCTTAATATATTTTTACTAAAATTAAGAATCTATTTGGTGTGTCTAACTACTTCATGAATGAATTTGTACTGCGTAACAGCTGACTTAAAAAAATGCTAAATCAGTGACCTGGCTCGTTCCCTTGGTTTCTCCCTAAATGAAAAAACAAGATAAAGTCCATCAAGACCGAAGAAGAATTTAACGAAAGAAAAAGAAACAGCTCACTATAATCTTTTCTTTATTTCTTTCTATTTTTCAGTTTTGGTATATATATATACTCCTTAGAATATTTTCTCTATTGCTTTAAGGCTTTGAGTTAGATGGATATTCAGATTATTTCACATTTTTCATATGAAGCCTCATAAAAGTATACAGATTAAATGATTACCATACATATAAGGATTTTTTAGCAGGTGATATGAGTAGTTCTACGAATATTTCATCGTTTTATTGTTAAATTCCAAAATCCCCAAGCCTCAGCCATTTTGTTATGAACTCAAGGCTAACAAACCCTGTAATTGTCTCATCCAAGCTAAGAATCAACACTTAGGTGTGAATCAATAATGAGAGAAATTAATTAGTACGCTATTACATGTGATTGTTTGGCGCTGCTTATCAACAACCTTAATATCCAGCTAATATCTTTACTAAGTCAAATAGCAATCCAGATTTTACTTATAAATATAGGGATAATTATACGTGTTAATAATGTGGGCATAAATAATGTGTTAGGTGTTTGCCATAATTTTCTTATCATATTTGGTTTTCCTATCTATTGAAGGAAAGGGCATCACGTTTACCTTAATTGGGTTTTCCTTCTTGTAGAAGGAAATTACAAATCTCTCATATTTGGCTAGTCCTTTTTCTTGTAGGAAAAGGTTTGGACTTCTATAAATTGAGGATCCTTTCTTCTCATTCAGTAGCATCCACAATGTAGTCATATGGGGTTTGAGAGTCGTGTTTTCGGGGAGAACTTTATGGGACAAGTGTTAGTGAGTCACTTGTGTTTGCCTCTTCGTGAGGTTGTTCTCTCGATATTTTGTACTCTCTTTTTATTATAGTGGAGTGCTCATCTCCGTTGTGGACGTAGGTCAGTTGACCGAACCACGTTAAATGTTTGTGTCTCTTTTGGCATATTTCTCTTTTGTTGTGTGATCTATTGTCGTTCATGTTAGAAACTTAGCGTCCACCAGACTGTATAGAGAACCGGGTTCTCTATGAGTTTCCTCTGAAAATACTGATGAACCAAACTATATAGCGATCTGGTCCTATATCAGTTTGGTACAGTGCTAACTACTGAACAAGTATGTAAATGAGACACAGGATAAGTTCCCACTGTATAAAGAACCAGATTCTCTATAAGCTCCACTGTAAGCAACAGACTATAAAATCAGCCAGTATAGGGAATCAGGTTCTCTAATTGTTTCCACAATAGCTCGGCAGAAAGTAAAGAACACAGAGGATTTTTACGTGGAAACATCTCAACTCAAGGGGACAAAAACTACGACCTACACTTGTAGGCTTTCAACTTCACTAACTTATAAACCCCTATTACAAGCCACTTTGTAATAACTCTATTACAAAGATTCAACTCAACTAACTTGTGGTACTCTCACCACAAGCCACTTTGTGACTCTCTAGTTACAAAGACTTTGACTAACTTGTGATACTCTCACCACAAACCACTTTGTCACTCTCTAGTTACAAAGACTTTAATCATTCTAACTTGTAATAACACTATTACAAGCCACTTTGTAATAACTCTATTACAAAGGCTTTAACCTATGACTAAACCTAGTCACAACATAAACTTGAGAGTTTACGAATTTGGGTTTCCTAAAAAATAACTTCTAAAAAGCAAGATAGGAGTTACAATGAAGAACAAATAACAAAGACTCAACAAACCTAAGGACTTAAGATATCTTCAATCTTGGATCCGGTCCTTGAGGTTGCAGCAACTTTGTTCTTGAGAGAGGTTGAGGCAAACACTTGAGAGAGGATTTTCGTTTTCTGTTTTTGCAAGTGTTGGAACCTGAATCTTGTGCCTTGCATAAGGTTTATAGTGCACAAGACATTATCTTAGTGATGTCAATTCACAATGGTGATGTCCAATCTTAATGGAAAATGGTTGTTGCACTGTTGCAGGTAGTCACTTTCTGTAATTGCTTTCTAGATGTACAGTTGACTTATACTTCTATCAGGGGAACACCAAGGGATCAGGTCCCTAATCTGGTTCTTGTGAATCTAAAGCACACTGCCCAGATTATCTTGAGTCGATTAACTTGAATGATTGTACTAGGCATGCTTCAGGTCCTTTATCTGGTTCTCTCATGAAGTAAGTTATTTTACCTTTCTTGATGGTATTTATACGTGTGTGACATCACTTACAATGATGTAAGCAAGGTAGGTAAAAAGCCTTCCATAGAAAGTTGACTGTTGCACTGTTCCTGTGCAGTAGCGTGTGTAGGCAGTAACTTTCCTGCTGGAGAGTTGACTTCATACAGTCTCCTCGGGAACTGGTAGGGACCTGTTTCCTTAGTTGTTCCTTCCTCTCTAAAGAGTTGAGTTATATATCTCGCTAGATCCCAACCTGGAACTTTGTGATCTCAAGGTCTTGTAGATGTGTAACAAGGTTCCTTATCTGGTTCTGGATGGTAAGTTTGTTAGATCATCAAAACATAAAGTAAAGTACTTATGCCCAAGGTACTTGTAACATGTCAATTTCCCCCTTTTTGATGACGACAAACTTTGAATTGATATTCCCTCTAAGAATCAGATCTCCATATTGTTCCCCATACGAATCAGCCATATTCCCCATGAGAACCGAACCTAAGGAACTGATCACAACTGGTTCCTCAAGACTGTTTGGCAAATCATCAAAACTCAAAGTACCATAACTTATCAATTTCCCCCTTTTTGATGATGACAAACCCAAAATTATTATTCCTCTTGAGAACCAGATTCCTCACATGTTTCCCTGTGGATCAGACCTATAATCAACATATTATCAGCATGTTCCCTCTGTGAAGCAAAGCCATCTTTCATGCACAACACAACTTATTAATTCTTCGATTCTATTCCTTCCCCATGTTGACACACCTATATAACTTCCCCCTTTTGGCATCATCGAAAAGAATAATATAAGAAGCACCACCAAAAAGAAGTTCAGCAACATTAACTCAGGCCACTTGGGCAACACAACATAAACAATAACAAGAACAACAAGTGAATGTCAATGCACAAAATAGAGTGATTGCCCATAGTAGAGTAATTATAATAAAAGCACAGTAGTTTCAACAATACATAATATGACAATTTAAACAACTAAAGTACCAATGTCATCAAATATAGGGATCAAAAGAAGGTAAGAATTCAAGGGAATTTGGAAGGATTGAAGGACATGGATCACTGGTCAAGAAGAAAAGTAAGGGGCTAAGGCTTTGATGAGCTTGTCCATTCGTTCATTTACTCTCCTTTGATCAATGATCATCTGTTCCCTCGGTTCCTCCATCTGTTTTCTCAATATTTCATTCTCACCCTTCAACTTAGCATTCTATTCTGTCAGGGGTCCTCGAGGACCAGGTTCTCAACCTATCTGAATATGTTGAACCATCAATAAGATCACCAAGAATCTCCCCAAGTTTCGTCTCTTCAAGAACAAGCTCAGTCCCATGCACATATAGCTTCAGAGTGTCACATAAAATATAGAACTTTTTACTTCTTCTTCATAAACGTTGGGACTTCGAGGAACAAGGAAGTGATTCTATTTTTCGAACTCAACAATGTCAAGAAGTTCCTCTATTTTTCAGTAATATCAGAGTCAACACTCTGCCGAACAACACTTTTTGAGACTTCAGAGTCTTCTTCCTATCCAAAACTGATAACTCAACCTTTTGCTTCTGTAAGGAACCAGGTTCCTCACTTACACTACCATTTCTATCCCTGAGCTGCCATGTCTCCCTCTTTCTCTTCTCAATCTGTTCACCCTTATCATCTGTTGCATCTTTCTCAGCCAACTTTCTGTTCTCCATTTTTTTATATATATGTTTTTTTTCACATATGGAGATTCTTCCACTTCATCCTCTCTTCCACAATCACCATATCAGCAAGTTACACCACTTTATCATCAATCAACCTGCTTTTCTCAATCCTTTATACTGGATCAGAGGTTCATTTAAGCATAGAACCCAAGAGAAAAATATCATCATTAGAATTATCATCCTAAGAAGGATTTTAGGGACCGAGTCCCTTATTCAGTTCCTTTCTTTTTCAGCATATTCACCAATTCCTCCATCCTTCAAGGCTTCTACAAATCCAACAATAATTTCACCCTCACGCTCTAGAATATTAGATCTACCCTATTCCCTTTTAGTTAAACTTCCATAAAAAACTACCTAAGAATTCTTGGGGTTTTGATTCTGATGGAGTTAGGTCTTTGGAAAGTGAAAAAGTTGGGTTCACTTCTGGCATATTTGGAAAGAAGGATTATTTTGAAACAAGGTTGATTTTGATTTGGAAGAAAAGAATTGGTTTTGGTTGGGTGTAAGATAGAAGAAGTGGTTTTCGGGGGAACGGGTCAGTTCAGAAAAGGTTTAATATTTTGGACTTCAACAGTTAGGAGGAGAGCCAGGAGAAATGTAGAAATAAATTAATGACATGACACTTGAGCAGCTTAAAAAGGCATATAAGTATTGAAGAGACTACTAACCTGAGTCACAGGAACCAGGTTCCTTGACGGTTTTTTGAAATTTTTTGAGCAAAGACTCCTAGAAGTGCAAAGTCATTCTTACTTGTTTTTGTCCTGAAACTGCCATATGTGTATACCTGTAATAACATAGATTTGAGTTAGATGTTACCGAAAAACACTTTTTAGCATTGTACTTTTCCTTCTTAACATAGCCAATCATCGAGGGACCAGGTCCTTAGTTGAGCTTGATCAACCCCGACTCCAGACGATTTCTTTCAAAATGTTCCCTGCTCAGCGCCCTGGTGAAGATGTCTGCTACCTGATCCTTCGTCTTCCAGAACGGGTTCAAGATTTTGAAGGGACATGAATTCTTTTGCTTCTAGTTGGATACTTGAACTTCAGAATTTGAAGGACCGGGTTCTTCCATATGTGAATCATCATTGACATCAACAGAATTATGACTTCCACTATTTTGTTCTGCATTAGGAGTACATAATGTTGCATCAACAACCTTATGGTCAACTCAAGTCGAGGTGATAGAGGGACCAGGTTCCTCTATGCCTTTTGGAGATTCTACTGCATCACCTTCATTTTTTTCTTGACTTGACTCATCAAATCAGTCTTTCCATTTGCAATATTTATAGCTTGAATTTGTGACCCTTTTGCCACCATTGTTGAGAACAAAATATTTGTATCCAAAGGCTCTCCGGTAAGTCAACTTGGCTTTTCTCCCATTGAGCAGTTCATAGAGAGACTTCTTGAGAAGGGACCTAATCATGCATTTGTTAATCAAGTAGCAAGCAATGTTGACTGCTTCAGCCCATGAACCAGGTCCTCCATAACCAACTTGGTCAATAAGTAGAAACTCACATGCCCAGTCATCTTCACCATAACTCAGCATCATCATTAATGACACTTAGGCATGTTAGATCACCACCATGCAGGGATTTAAAATCAGCAATGTAAACATTCTTGTATCTTTTGGCCACAAGCACCACCTCACTAGTCACAAGATTTGTGACTGTGCATATCTTGGACAAGAATTCCACTTTATTTCCCTTTTCACATATCTGAGAAACACTCAAGAGACTTTACTTCAGGCCATAAACATAGTACACATTTTCAATTAAGTAAGTGAGTGACTTCTTAATCCTTCCTACTCCTAGAGTGTACCCCTTTTAGCTATTTCCAAAGGGTGCACTCTCTCCTTGCAGGGCCTTAAGTGAAAGGAAATCATTTGTACTTCCAGTCATATACTTTGAGCAACCGCTATCTATGTACCATTGTAGGATGCTCCCTTTCACTGTTCCCTGCACAAAAAAATTAGGAGTTAGACTTAGGAACCCAAACGAGTTTGGATCTCTTGTAATGATAGAACGGGTGGATCAAACTCCTTTTTTCCCATGCAGGCAGCACATATTTTCTTTTCTGGGAACCAGGTTCCTCATCAATAGGCCTCTTTTCAACAAAAACTTTATTGTTCTGCAATGACTGAATTTTAACTTTACAGGTGTCTTTGCAATGAGAAAAGGGGTGAATGAGGACTCTTTTGGTCCAAGCAGGTATTATACATTTTTTATGTGAAGGACCAGGTTTCGTAGCAACAGTTAATTTTTTAGCAAAAACTTTATTTTTCTGTTGAGACTGAATTCTGACCTTACAATTTTCTTTAAAGTGCCCAGTGTTGCCACAGTGAGTGCAAAGCCAATTGTCAGGTACAGTAACGTACTTGGTATGAGCGTTGTATGGAGTCTTTTCCCTTTGAAACTCGATTCCCTGCCAGTTTCCCCCATTGTTTGTGTACAAGGCTGTGATAGTATCAGAGGACTAGGCCCACTTAAGTGGTTTTTAAGATCACTTTTCACTCTTCCTAGTTCTTTATGAAGTTGTTTGTTTCTCTCAAACTCAGCACACAGACTAGACTTCACTAAATTTAACTCACTTTCAAGCTTAATGTGTGTCTTACTTGCAATTTCCTTTCCCTTTTGAGAATTCTCAGGTCTACTTTTCATTTTAAGTTCTCCAATTGTTTCCTTTAAGTTTACAACTACCACCAATAGGTCATCTCTCTCGTGCTCAATGTGAGCATTACTCTCAGTTAAAATCTCTTTTTCTTTTTTCATACTCTCAATGGTTTCCTTTAAGTCTACAATGGAAACTCCCATATAATCCCTCTCTTGTTCAAGGCCACCAATTTCTTCTATTAAAGAATTTTTCTCATGAATGAGGCTGTGATAGTCATCAATCAACACATTTGATAAGGACATCAATTTTTTCTTAGAGTAAGTTTTCAAATTTCTTTGATCATCAAGAAAACTTACCTCATCTTCCTCATGGTCCTCATCATTATTAGATTTGTCCATGAGTGCAAAGACTGACTCATATTCTGAAGATCCATTATCAGCAACTATCATGTGTTTCACCTTCAGATTCACTAGAGGAATTTCCCCAATCAACTAGGGCTCGCTTCAACATGTTGTTAGCAACATCTCTTCTTTTGAACTTTCTATCAGGGACCTGGTTCCTTTTAGTGGCTTTTTCAGTGTTGGTTTTGTAATGATCCTGCTTATGGAGAGGTAAGTCTTTAAAGAAGTGTCCAAACTGTCCATACTTATGGCAGCAATCGTTTTCTTCAAAATTCCTGCTGGAACTCCTTTTCTTTGGAATCCCACCATTTTTCTGAATCATCTTTTGGAATCTTCGAGTGAGATACTCCATGTAGAATTCATCACTACTTGAGTCTCTGTTGGCAGCCTTGAGAACCAGGTTCTTCTCCTTCTTGGGCTCTCTTCTTTTAAAATCCTTCTTTCTCTTCATCTTATAAGTTTTGAGATTTCCAATGAGTTCATCAATGGTCAGCTTCTGCAAATCCTTGGCCTCAGTGATAGCATTTACTTTACTTTCCCAAGAACTTGGTAAACACTGAGTATTTTTCGGACCAGCTTGTTTATTGGGATGACTTTACCAAGGGAGTGAAGCTCATTGATAATTGAGGTGAAACGTGTGTGCATATCTTGAATATACTCATCCTCCTTCATCTCAAAAAGCTCATACTCAGTAGTAAGCATATCAATTTTGGACTGCTTAACTTGAGTAGTTCCCTCATGGGCAGTTAGAAAAGTTTTCCAAATCTCTTTAGCAGACTGACAAGCTGAGATGTGGTTGTACTCATCTGGTCTGATGCCACAAAAAATAATCTTATTTGCCCTAAAATTCTTCTCAATAGCATTTCTATCAGCATCGTTGTACTCTTTTCTTGTTTTTGGGACTATAACTGTTCCCTTGCCACCAGTTTTCATGGGAACAAAAGGTCCATCACATATTATATCCCACAGCTCTAAGTCCTCAGCCATAATGAAGTCATGCATTCTTGTTTTTCACCAACCATAGTATTAGCCGTTGAATCTTGTTGGTCTGTACGTTGATTGTCCTTCCTCGAAATTTGGTGGAGCAACCATATAGATCATTTCTAGGTGTTAAACTTTTAAAAAGAACCCGCTCTGATACCAATTGTTATAAACTTAGCGTCCACCAGACTGTATAGAGAACCGGGTTCTCTATGAGTTTCCTCTAAAAATACTGATGAACCAAATCGCATGTAGCCCTATATCAGTTTGGTACATTGCTAACTACTGAACAAGTATGTAAATGAGACATAGGATAAGTTCCCACTATATAGAAAACCAGATTCTCTATAAGTTCCACTGTAAGCAATGGACTGTAAAACTAGCCAGTATAGGGAATCAAGTTCTCTAATTGTTCCCACAGTAGCTCAGCAGAAAGTAAAGAACACAGAGGATTTTTACGTGGAAAAATCCCAACTCAAGGGGACATAAACCACGACCTACACTTGTAGGCTTTCAACTTCACTAACTTGTAAACCCCTATTACAAGCCACTTTATAATAACTCTATTACAAAGGATTCAACTAAACTAACTTGTGGTACACTCACCACAAGCCACTTTGTGACTCTCTAGTTACAAAGACTTTGACTAACTTGTGATACTCTCACCACAAGCCACTTTGTAATAACTCTATTACAAAGACTTCAATCACTCTAACTTGTAATAACACTATTACAATTCACTTTATAACTCTCTAGTTACAAAGATTTTAACTTATGACTAAACCTAGTCACAACATAAACTGGAGAGTTTACGAATTTGGATTTCCTAAAAATAGCTTTTAAAAAGCAAGACAGGAGTTACAATGAAGAATAAATAACAAATACTCAACAAACCTAAGGACTTAAGATATCTTCAATCTTGGATCCGGTCCTTGAGGTTACAACAACTTTGTTCTTGAGAGAGGTTGAGGCAAGCACTTGAGAGAGGATTTTCGTTTTCTATTTTTGCAAGTGTTGGAACCTAAATATTGTGCCTTGCATAAGGTTTATAATACACAAGACATTATCTTAGTGATGTCAATTCACAATGGTAATGTCCAATCTCAATGGAAAGTGGCTGTTGCACTATCTGCTGCACTGTCTGCTGCACTGTTGTAGGCAGTCACTTTCTACAGTTGCTTTCCAACTGTGCAGTTGACTTATATTTCTGTTAGGGGAACACCAAGGGATCAGGTCCCTAATCTGATTCCTATGAATCTAAAGCACACTGCCTAGATTATCTTGAGTCGATTAACTTGAATGATTGTACCAGGCATGCTTCAGGTCCTTTATCTGGTTCTCTCATGAAGTAAGTTGTTTTACCTTCCTTGATTGTATTTATACATGTGTGACATCATTTACAATGATGTAAGCAAGGTAGGTAAAAATCCTTCCATAGAAAGTTGACTGCTGCATTGTTCCTGTGTAGTAGCGTGTGTAGGCAGCAACTTTCCTGCTGGAGAGTTGACTTCATACAGTCTCCTCGGGAACTGGTAGGGACCTGTTTCCTCAGCTGTTCCTTCCTCTCTGAAGAGTTGAGTTTATATCCCACGCTGGATCTCAACCTGGAACTTTGTGATCGCAAGGCCTTGTAGATGTGTAACAGGTTCCCTTATTTGGTTCTTAATGGTAAGTTTGTTAGATCATCAAAACATAAAATAAAGTACTTATGCCAAGGTACTTGTAACCTATCAGTTCGAGTGTTGCTTTACTAGCTTCCGCATGACACTTGACCTTTTTCGGTCCTAAAAGTAGTATCAGAGCGAGGTTCAAGACATGTTCATCTTGGCGGGTTCAATTCTAGCCGCAACATATTTGATGATAATCATGATTTTGTCAGAGAAATTGGACCGATGTGCTATGCACGTTGAGACAAACTTTGTGGTGGAGATTTGGAGATGCGTCCTGTTGAAGATTATGTGAAGAAGGTGGATCAACTTTATTTTGTCAAAATATTCAGGCCAAGGGGAGAATTGTTAGGTGTTTGCAATAATTTTCTTACCATATTTGGTTTTTCTACCTGTTGAAGGAAAGGAAACATGTTGACCTTAATGGTTTTCCTTCTTATAAAGAAAATTATAAATCTTTCATATTTGGCTAGTCCTTTTTCTTGTAAGAAAAGGTTTGGACTTCTATAAATTGAGGATCCTTCCTTTTCATTCAGTAGCATCCACAATGTAGCCATATGTGTGATGACCCAAAAGGTTATCTTATGTTTTAGGACGCGATTTCATATTCTGAGGCCTTAAAAATCTTACTTTATCTCTCCTCCATTTACGTGCGCAGTCTAGGCGTATTTTCAGAAAGCTTTTATGTGGAAAATTGATAAAATAATGATTTTTGCCTAAAAATTTGATTTTAGTTGACTTTGGTCAACGTTTTGAGTAAACAGACTCGGACTCGCATTTTGACGGTTTAGGTGGGTCCGTAGTAAAATATGGGAACTAAGCGTATGCCCAGAATCGAATTCCGAGGTCCCTAGCCCGAGAAATGAATTTTTGATAAAAATTGTAAGACTGAAATTATAATGGTTTAAAGAATTTTGGTGATGTTTGATCTTGCTAGTATCGGGCTCGTATTCTGGTTTTGGAGCCCGTATAGGTCCGTTATGATATTTATATCCTATCTATCAAATTTGGTAAGAAATGGAAATAATTTGACGTAATTTGGACCTTCGGTTGAGAAAATAGAAGTTTTAAAACTTTCTTGAAAATATTATTCAATTTGGTGCTAAATTCATAGTTCTAGGTGTTATTTTGGAGATTTGATCACGCGAGTAAGTCCGTATGATATTTTTAGACTTGTGTGCATGTTTGGTTTGGGCTCGGGTGAGTTTCGGTTAGGCTTCGGGATGTTTTGGACTTAGGAAAATTCTGGTTTTCTGCAGCTTCAGCACTTGTGGTTTCCTTCTTCGCGTTCACGAAGCTTCTCACGCGAACACGAAGAGTAAACTTATCTGAGGGAGACTTTCTTCTACGCGAATGCGAAGGACTGGTTGTGAATGCGGAGCACTGGGGAACGTGAAGCATTGGGACCTGGGGGAGGGGAATTATACTCTTCATGAATGCGGCACATGGCTCGTGAACGCGGAGGCTGGTGGGAATAAGCCTTTGTGAACATGAAGAGTATCTTGCAAATGCAAAGGCTGCTAGAGTCGCTACTTGGGGATCGCGTCAGACCCTTCGCGAATGCAAAGAAAGTCTGACGCCTGTGTATTAAAACAAAACCAGCACGAGATTTTTCAAAGATTTCACAACTCTTTCATTAGAACACGTCCTAGAAGCAATTTTGAAGATGGGATTCTACACCAAATCATATGTTTGTGTTCTTTAACTCGTTTTCTTCAATTTCCATCATCACCCAACGAATTCCTAGTCCTAAATCTTGTTCTTTAAGGGTAGAAAATTATGTTTGGGAGAATTAGGGATTTTGCAAATTTGGGAATTTAGACCTCGATTTGGGGTAGGATTCCAGAACTAGTTACATATTTGGGCTCGGGGGTGAATGAGTTTTGGTCCGAATCTCGAGTTTTGACTAAGCGAGCCCGGGGTCGATTTTTGACTTTTTGGGGGAAATGTTGGGAAACTTATAATTATGTATTGGAATTGATTTCTTTAGTGATAATTAATGTTATTAAATTAATTATGACTAGATACGAGTGGTTCAGAGGTGGAAACTAGAGGAAAATGGTAATTGAGCAGTGAGTGACATGTAGATCGAGGTAAGTATTTTGTCTAACTTCGACTCGAGGGATTAGGGATCCCCGACTTAATTGCTATTTGAAAATCCATGTGTGTGGCATATAGGTGAGGTGACAAGTACCTATGCGCCGCCAATTTATCTGTTTTGACTGTTCCCTTCCCGTTTTTAATGTATTGTTCCCTGCCTTAACTGCTACCTGTTTTATTGATATTTCCATGATTAGTTGCTACTTGTCGGATATTATTTTCATTGTTTAAAGAATTGAATATTACGTGACTGCATTGATTCATATTATTGGTTTAAGCTGGGTACCAGTGTTTGTTAGTATACCTTGGATTGGTTTCGCTGTGTAGTATAATTCGAGTGAAATTTCATAATTTTACTACTTTCCGTTTGTTTTAGTTGAGGTTAAATACCATGGGGAGTTTTGAGCCAAATTGTGAAATTTTGTTTTTATTGTGTGATTGGTACTGATATGGTAGGATCGGGTTGCAAGCTGCAATAGGAGGAATAAGGGTGATATATTGGGGAGGAATAAGGGTGAAATATTATTATATGGTGGGATCGGGTTGCGCGCCGCAACAGGAGGAATAAAGGTCAGATATTGAGGAGTAATAAGGGTTAATTGCTATTATATGGTGGGATCGGGTTTCACGCCACAACAGAAGAAATAAGGGTGGATTGATGTGGAGTAATAAGGGTGAATGTTCATACTGTTACTGATTATATGGTGGGATCGTGATACGCGGCGCATCAGTTTATCTTTTATTATCTTTCTTCTGCTGTGAAGTATTCATGTAGCTCTGTATCTTACTTAAGGATTGCTTGTAGCTTGGTATTGATAAGATATTCGAGTTCCACATTCATTTTTTATTGCAATTTACTGTTTCATTTTGTCCCGTACTTCTTTTTCGCTTTATTACATACTGTATGCAGGTTATATTGTAATTGCCCCGCCGTAGCCTCGTCACTATCTCGTCGAGGTTAGGCTTGGCACTTACTAGTATATGAGTTTGTTTGTACAATACTGCACTCTGTACTTACTGTGCAGATTTCGGAGCAGGAAGTGGCTGATTGAGAGATTGGTTGCAGGTTCATAGTTTGGAAACCCAAGGTTGTCCTGTTGGCGTCCGCAGGCCCTGGCGTCCCCTTCTACATTTCTGTTTTTCTTTCTTTTCAAAACAGATGTAATTTCTTTCAGACCAATAATTATAGTAAATCATAGTATGTTCGTGGATTATGACACCGGATTCTAGGTAGTAGTAGTAACAGTAATAGTTCTGGGAATACTTTATAAACAAAGCAGTTGTTTACTTACTTCCGCAATTATGATCATTTGTTATAACTTGTTTGTTTTTAATTACTAAATCGTAAAGGAAATTGGTTAGTAATACTCTAACATTGCCTTGCCTAGCAAGTGTAATGTTAGGCGTTATCACGGTCCATTGGTGGAAATTTTGGATCGTGACAAGTTGGTATCAGAGCCCTAGGTTGCCTAGGTCTCATGATTCACGGACAAGCTTGGTAGAGTCCGAGGTATCGGTACGGAGACGTTTATGCTTATCCCCCAGAGGCTACAGAGTTTAGGAATAATGTCACTTTTATTCTTCTCTGTCGTGCGATTTGATCTCTCAGTGCCAATATAACATTCTACTCTTGTTCCTTCGCAGATGGCGAGAACATGTACCGCTTCCTCAGCTGAGCAGAAGCCAGAGCCTCCAGTGGCAGCTCCTATGAGGGGCAGAAGACGAGGCCGAGGCCGTGCTAGAGGCCGAAGTACGGGCAGGGCCCAGTCCAGAACTCGAGCAGCACCACCAGTGGCGGAGCCTCAGGTAGAGTTTTATGAAGAGGCTCCGGCCCAAACCATTCCAGCAGGGCCAGCTCAGGTTTGAGAGGGTTTCATCGCTACCCCCGGTACTTCAGGATGCTTTGGTCCGTCTAGTGGGCCTTATGGAGAATGTTTTTTAGGCTGGCACATTTCCTATAGCACAAGCTGTCTCTCAAGCTGGGGAAGGAGCCCAGACTCCCGCTACTCACACTCCGGAGCAGATAACTCCCAGTTTCAGACTCCAGCAGCTCAGCTAATTGGGGTAGTTCCACCGGGTGTTGCAGCACAAATCGGCGATAGATTAGCTATGTCTTCTGAGGTTTTGTGAAGATTGGATATGATTACCAAGCTTTTCACCACTCACTATAGCAGTACATATTTAAAGGATCCCCAAGACTATCTGGATAATTGTCACGATATATTACGGAACATGGGGATAGTGGAGACCAATGGGGTCGACTTTGCTGCCTTTCGCCTATCAGATTCCGCTAAGAAATGGTGGAGGGATTTTTGTTTGGCCAGACCATCTTGGTCGCCACCTCTTACTTGGTACCAGTTCTTTCAGCTATTCTGGAGAAGTATCTTCTTATCACTGAGAGAGAGCACTATCGGAGGTAATTCGAGTGCCTTCAGTAGGGTTCTATGATTGTCACTCAGTACGAGACTAGATTTGTTGACTTGGCCCGTCATGCTCTTCTTATACTTCCTACCGAGAGAGAGAGAGAGAGGGGGGGGGGGGAGGAGGTTTAGAGGGACTTGCTCAGCCTATCAAATTGCAGATGGCTAAGGAGATAGGGAGTGAGATTTCTTTCCAAAATGTAGCCAATATGGCTAGACGAGTTGAGATGGTTCTAGCTTAGGGGAGTGTTCAGGGGTCTGACAAGAGGCCGCATCACTCTGGTGGATTCAGTGGGGCCTTATCTTGAGGTCGGGGTACTTCTGGTAGGGGCTATCCTCCCAGTCCATTTCATTCAGCACTTCAGATATCCTATAGAGCTTTAGGGAATCGTGGTCCTTATGTACCTCCTTCAGGGCAGCCAACTTATAGTACACCACCAGCTCCTATCAGAGCACCTCCTCTTTAGAGTTATTATCGCGGTCAGTCGGCCCGTCAGGTCAGTCTCATTTTCCACAGCCGCAGTATCAGGATGAATGTTTCGAGTATGGTGAGTATGGGCATATCAGGAGTACCTATCCGAGATTAGTAGGTGTTCAGTCGCAGCAGCACGGTTCTCGTGCCATGATTCCGGCACCGCCCACTCAGCCAACTAGAGGTAGGGGTCAGGGAGCCATAGGTAGAGGTTAGGCCGCTAGAGGTGGATCTCAGGCCGTTAGAGGTGGAGGTCAGGCCGTTAGAGGTGGAGGCCAACCAGCAGGAGGCCGTCCCAGGAATATGGTTCAGAGTGGTGGGGCCCAGCCCCGATGTTATGCTTTCCTATCCAGGCCTGAGGCTGAGTCATCAGATGTTGTTATCACATGTACTGTTTCAGTTTGCAGTAGAGATGCTTCAGTTCTATTTGATTCAGGGTCTATATACTCCTATGTGTCATCTTACTTTGTTTCATATTTGGTTGTGCCTAGTGATTCTTTGAGTGCTCCCATGTATGTGTCCACACTGGTAGGGGATTCTATTTTTGTAAATCGTGTCTATCGTTCGCGTGTGGTTATTATTGAGGGTTTTGAGACTAGCATAGATCTCCTACTTCTTGATATGGTTGATTTCGATGTTATTTTGGGGATGGATTGGTTGTCACCTTATCATGCTATATTGGACTATCATACCAAGACCGTGACCTTAGCATTGACGGGGTTGCCTCGATTAGAGTGGAGATGAACTCCTAGTCATTCTACCAGCAGGGTTGTTATGGTCGAGAAGGGGTGTTTGGCTTATTTGGCTTATGTCCATGATTCTAGTATGGAGGTTCCTTCCATGGATTATGTACCAGTTATTCGGGAGTTTCCTGAGGTATTTCCTGTAGACCTGCCAGGGATGCCACCCGACAGGGATATTGACTTCTATATTGATTTAGTTTCGGGCACTCAGCCCATTTTTATTCCACCATACCGCATGGCCCCGCCGAAGTTGAAAGAATTGAAGGAACAGTTGCAAGATTTGCATGATAAGGGCTTTATTAGACCTAGTGTCTCGCCTTTGGGTGTGTCAGTGTTGTTTGTAAAGAAGAAGGATGGATCGATTAGGATGTGCATAGACTATCCGCAGATGAACAAAGTCACCATCAAGAACAAGTATCTATTGCCGAGGATTGATGACTTATTTGATCAACTTCAGGGTGCCAAGGTCTTTTCAAAGATTGATTTGAGGTATGGCTACCATCAGTTGAGGATTAGAGCATCTGATGTCCCTAAGACAGCTTTTCGGACTCGATATGGGCATTATGAGTTTCTATTAATGTCATTTGGCCTGACAAATGCCCTAGCAACATTTATAGATTTGATGAACCCAGTGTTTAAGCCCTACATGGATTCCATTGTGATTGTGTTTATTGATGACGAATGTTCCAAAGGGGGGAATCATGTTACGCCCCGCAATATTACGTCGATATTATGTCCCGCAGTATTATATTACGATGATGCTACGCTTCGCAGTATTAAATTATGATGATGTTGCACCTTGTAGTATTGTACGTTGAATTTGTCGTAAAGTAATTGACATTAGTCCAAGGAAAAAAGATTATTTGGAGATTATAAGGACTATGCTATTTTTAAACAAATTATGAGTAAATTCGTGATGGTGAAAGGGGAATAAAGTCAAAGAAAATAAATTTTTCGTCTAAGTTTGGCATATTGGGATAAAATACGGGCTGAGCATTAAATACCCGATATATATGGACTAGTGTCATACAAGGTACTACATGGCCATGATAGTAAGGTGTATAAAGTATATTAAAAATGAGTAGTATTTTAAGTAGTTGAGATAATTCTTAATTATGTGGGTAATTGATTAATTATTGGATAATTAATTAAAGAGTGGGATAAGATTTTACCCCTCACCCAACGTGGCAATCGTCCAATTGCAATTAATGATTAAGTGCTCAAGGTTGCAAGGTTTCACACTTTGAGAAAGTAGTGTGACACCAAGCTAGACATGTGGGGCACCTAATAACTAAAGATATCTTTTCAAATTCAAAGTTATCTTCAAAATCTCTTAAAGAAAGCACCCAGTAACGTTGGTTCTAACAAAAATTCAGCCAAGATTCCTTACCCACCTTATAATATTATCTCTAAACAAAGGATGTTCTTTTCAACAAAAGTGTTATATTACTCAATCCAGTAAGATTTCAACAAATTTCTTACGAAAATTTATAGCTCCTTAGCAATGAAAGTTTTTGTGGTTCTAAAAAAATACGGTGTAATCCTTCTCAAGAATATCACACGAATTTTCCCCTACTTCAGGTATGTTAAGGTTATCCCTTCTTTCTTTTGGCATGGTCAAAATTATACTGAAGAAATGAGCAAATACACAGTTTCTATAAATTACTCTATTCATAGAAATAGTAGGGGTGTCTATATTCTTGATTCCCCATGAGAGTTATTATTATCTTCTGTTCATGGGTCTTAGAATAATAAGCAATTGGAAAAGTTTATCCGAAAGGAATATCAAGATTATTATGTATTTTCATGCATTTCACTCATTTATACATGTGCATTGACTCATGACCAGATGGCGTTATATACGCGTATATATATAAATATATGTATATGGGGTATGGGAAAAGGTTACAGCGTTATCTACGCACCGCCACCTGATCAGCTGGTATATGTTGATGATATTGCCCACAGTGGCTGAAATATGATTCAAACGGCATTATATATGCGTATATATGTATGTATATATATATGTATATGGGATATGGAAAAGGTTATGGCGTTATATACGCACCACCACCTGATCAGCTGGTATACGATGATGATTTTGCCCACAGTGGCCAATATGATATGATGGGATACCCTCAGAGGCTGGTGATGTTATGAAGCATGTACCTATGCACGACATGACATTCATACGCATATGCATGACGCTAAAAATAATTTATGATTTACAAAGTTATTCAGACTTATAGGTTGAGTCATGTACTCTATATTTCTTCCATGTCTCTTATGTACTTATTTATGTGCCTTACATACTCGGTACATTATTCGTACTGACGTCCCTTTTGCCTAGGGACGCTGCGTTGCATGCCCGCAGGTCCCGATAGACAGGTCGAGAGCCCTCCAAGTAGGCTATTAGCTCAGCGGAAGATGTTGGTGCGCTCCATTTGCTTCAGAGTTGCTTGTTTGGTTAGTATGATTTAGACGTGTATAATTTTGGTATGGCAGGACTTTATCCCGACCTTTATGACATTTATGTACTCTTAGAGGCTTGTAGACATATGTCGTATACGTGAAAAATTGTATGGCCTTGTCGGCCTATGTTTTGGGTTTATAAATGATTATGTTGGCCTATTAGGCCCGTATATCACGCGTATATGATGATGTAATAAGAAAGATACGTAATATTGGTACTCTGTCGAGTAAGGTATCGGATGCCTGTCGCGGCCCATCGGTTTGGGTCATGACAAAAGTGGTATTTGAGCAGTTTTATCCTATGGAGTCTACAAGCCCTGTCTAGTAGAATCTTGTTTATGGGTGTGCCATGCACCACACTTATAAGTAGGAGGCTACAGGGCATTTAGGATTGTCGCTCTTTCTTCTTATTCTAGATCGTGTGATAGAGCTCACTTATAAGAATTCAAATTTTAAATTTTTTTTTATTCGTAATAAGACGATACCTATATCCGGAAGGAAGGTTGGAAAGAGAGAGAGTTGTGGACGAGCTGAGACAGAGGAATTTGATTTTTGTATGATGCCTACGATAAGTAAATATGAGGTCTTTAGCAGATCATGGGTGTACTGAAATGTGTAAGCTTCCTGATAAGAATCCTTAAGGCAGGAATGCCTATCCATCTTTATGGTAAAGGACAATGAGAGATTAAGAAGATAAGTACAAGTTTCAGCAAGTAAAAGGAGCAAGGTGAAAAAGGGTACGAGGTACCCAGTTAATGAAGGTTAACAACGTTTTAATTGAGGCAGAGGAACATAAGCTTTTTGAGTTATATTCAATAGTAACAGAGGTATATATAATTGTTCGCACCCCTTTCAGATATGCCCTATAGGGGTTAACAAAAGTAGTATAAGAAGATATGATAGATGAATTGATTGCGTCAGTTGACATTTCTGAAGGATATTGCAAATGTGCTAATAGATCTCTTTATGAGACACCTAGATGGTGCACTCTAAAATAGTGCAGCCAGATATGAGTACTACAAAGACATGCACTATAAGCCTTGAAGGAATAAATATTACCTTAGTGTGGCTAGCGTCCCTAGTAAAGCAAGAACGTTAAGCAACTTGAAGAGCCATTGGATGGAGCAAAGGGAATCTAAAAGCGAAAGAATGTCGTATTGAAGTTTTCACAAGAAAAGGGATATGCAGAAATAATAGCAGAGTAATGAGAAGAGAGATAAAGAAGCATTATGAATAAGGTGTGATACATGGATGATAACGGTAGAGTTTTACAGAACTTATAGTCAAATAAAGAAAGAGACGAAAGGTGATGGGCCTTAAGTCAACAAAATAATATAGGCCATAAAGCCATATCCTCATTTCGAGAAATAAGTTTCCAACTCTAGTGCGATTACCAAGAGGAAAAGTTAGACCCCTGAGTAATAGAAATTAATATGGAGTGGTGAACAAGATAAGCTAAATATGAATTAGGGACTGAGTGATTTGATAATAGTTAGCATCGTGAGAATTTTAGATCGTGTTCCAGCAATAATAGGACGGACAACAGAAGAAGATTCATGAGAAATTCAAAGAATGGTTATTCAGAAAGATGCTTCCCTAAAGCAATCAATATTAGCAAAAGCTTAAGGGACTGTATGTACAAGTTACATTAGTGCCACCCTCGCGAGTAAGGGAATTTGTCATCCTTGGTACATAAGGATTACCGCAAGGTGAGTAACAGCCATCGATGATGTGAAATGATGCCAAAGATGAAGAGTTAAAATATCTATAGGTAGGTCATTGTAGCCCCAACTCTTAAGTACTCCCCTAAAGGGGGGAATATGGAATGATAAAAAGAAGAATGCGACAAAAATGAGAAAGGGATGAGATTGCACTTATCCAAATGCTATAGATATGCTACGATTCCAGAACGTTATGCAAATGCACGTCAAGGAGAAGAACTAAGGGTTCCCGCCCAAGATGTTATTGATAATTAAGGATCCAATGCACGACATAAGTTAAGACCAATGAAATAACCCCAAGAAAGATTATAAGAAATATTGATATGAGAATGGGCCAACGAGTAGTTAGTGGTCAGGAAGATCCCAGTTATCGCTAAATATGAGGTTACAGACGAGTCATCAGATCGTGTAAGATAAAAATAGTAGAACCCAACATGAAGAATTCAGTCTCAAAGAATATCATTATAATACTTGAGATATATTCAAACAAGAGTCAGGGTAGTTAAAGGTACTGTATGAGTGTTATGAGGATAAAAAAAAGTGCCACTAGGAAGGCAATCAAAATATCAGTTCAGAAGCAATCATACACGCACAAGGACATGGAAGTAAGCAACTACAGATGACTATAGGCAAGTAAAGACATCAAAATGGTCCGTAATAAGCTCACAGCTTTACTAGAGTCAAGGGTTCTCTCTAAGTACTACAATGAAAGACTAGCTGAGGAGATAAGAAAGAAGGCTTCAACCTAAGCACAACGACCTAAAGAGGAAATGGTCGTGTAATAACAATATCGCAACAACATTGTAAGCACTCCAAAGGAAAGTGGCCCCTACAGTGGATAATGAACGGGAAGAAAAATTAAAAGTAATATTAGAAGGTCATATGAATTGCACGAAAACTCTTGCATGCATGGGAACTAAGATAAGCTAAGTATGCACGCAACAAGGGGACAGAAAGACCAGGAAAGATAATAGCTTACATTGAAGAAAGCTAAGAAGGAACGAAAGAAATTATTCGATCAATGAACCCGAGTTGGTGACGTTATGAATGCACTTAAGAGTTTGGAGTTTTATAGCTGCATCGTATACAACCATGGAAGATTCTGGCATACGTTAAAAGGAAGAATTGAGCCCAGGTCATAGATGAAGGATTAAATTGTTACAGGATTTTATCATAAATATCCCTCGGCACCTATGAAAGGCTAAAGTAATAACTAATACCAGGAGCCGCAGATCGGAAGATATCTTAGGCCTACATAGAGGCTGATCAGAAAGAAGAGGGGATTAAAGAGTTACATCGACTAAGCAAAACAGGAGGAACCAAGAGAATTATAGACCTCAGGATCAATCTTAAGTAGCAGAGGTATAAGAAAGATAGTACAGTAACCATATTTTATAATAGCTCTATGATGAAGCCAACTGAAGAGTACCAGCCTCATAAGAAGTCAGTACGAAGCTCCCACCGGATTGTGTATGCATCAAAGGTGCAAGTATTTTAATAGAGCTTCAGGTTGTGGAGATAAATTATGCCTATGTGGAAGGGAGGTTATGAAAGAGATAGAAGAATGTGAAGAAATATTTTAAGGTAAGTAAGGAAAAGGTGAACAACATACAAGATACTCAAATATAGAAGGTTATGAATAGTCCATACAACGAAAAAGGGGCTAGAAGCGCGGGGATTCAGTATCCAGGAATGATAGTAGCGTCGTTAGTGGCATACCTTCCAGCCTATGGTTTCTAAGTACCGAAAGGTCTAATTAGAGAGTGAAATAAGAGTTAGAGACGATGTGATGTCTCAATGTTCTAGAAAAAAACATAAGGAAATTTATGATTCAAGCGAGTTGAAGGAAGGTTGCGAGTAGTATAAATAGATATATGTAGGACACAAGCTGAAGTATGGTAAAGCAACAAGGTTTTAGGAAGACAGGAATAAGGACAAGAAAGGGCGAATGAGATGGTGACGAGAAACGGATAAGTTCTCGGGATTAAGCCCATGAAACAAGAGATATGTTGATTTCTCAAAGTTATAGAAAGCTCAATATAGCCTGAATGAACTTAAAGGAGTTACTCATCATAAGTAACATTTGAAAAGAGATGAAATGTTGCCCTAATAGTAGAATAGGGATGTAATTGTGGTAGATAAAGGATGACGTTTGGGCCTTCGATCGAGTAATGATTAGAAGAAGGGATTCATGAATTGCACAGGATTAATTTACCCACGTAAGGTGAATCACATTGGGATGCTATGAAATACGATTATAGAAGTATAATATCGTATCACCCAGGTGGGTCAGAAAAATCACTTCAAATATTCCATGATGCAAGTAATATAAGCCTAGTAGCAATATATTACGTAAGAAATTTCAAGTTATCAATGAATGATTGTAGATCAACATTGAGGTGAATCAACAATGGATGGGTAAAAAAATTGCAAAATACGAGATGAGATTGGGCCATCAGTGTTAAGATTAATAGTAATGAAGAAGCGTAAAAGGATTTAGCTTTATGCATATAGGATAAGCAATGAGAGTAACCTGGAGTTCGGTAGTAAACCTCGGTAGCGATAAATCGAAGTAAGAATTTTGGTATAATATGGCCTACTTAGATGTAGTAAAGCTAATGACGCCCAGAGGAACAACTTGACATAACTTTGTATATGTTCACAAAGTGAAGCCTAGAGATTGGCTAAAAGCTGCAAGAGAAGAAAAGAATCAGGCGCACATACAAAGTTAGAGTCGTAAAGGCTGCATGATAGAATGTAGCAACAGTTACGAGATTAGAAGGATTTTGGCCACAAGTCGTGGTGTGAGAAAGAGGCTTAAAGGGGGAAATGCCCTGGACTTTGGGATTCATTCACAGAACAGTTTCCTAGATGGAAAGACAAGTACTAAAGTATTCGCAAGACCTATGGGTTATGAGAATGATAAGAGCATCAGTCAACATTCGAGGACGAATGTTCCAAAATTGGGAATGATGTTACGCTCCGCAATATTACGTCGATATTACGTCCCACAGTATTATACTACAATGATGCTACGCTTTGCAGTATCAAATTATGACGATGTTGCACCCTGTAGTATTGTACGTTGAATTTGTCGTAAGGTAATTGACATTAGTCCAAGGAAAAAAGATTATTTGAAGATTATAAGGATTATGTTATTTTTAAACAAATGATGAGTAAATTCGTGATGGTGAGAGGGGAAGCAAGTCAAAGAAAATGAATTTTTCGTCTAAGTTTGGCATATTGGGATAAAATACGGGCCGAGCGTTAAATACCCGATATTTATGGATTAGTATCATACAAGGTACTGCATGACCATGATAGTAAGGTGTATAAAGTATATTAAAAATAAATAGTATTTTAAGTAGTTGAGATAATTCTTAATTAAGTGGGTAATTGATTAATTATTGAATAATTAATTAAAGAGTGGGATAAGATTTTATCCCTCACCCAACGTGGCAATCATCCAATTGCAATTAATGATTAAGTGCTCAAGGTTTCAAGGTGTCACACTTTGAGAAATAAGTGTGACACCAAGCTAGACATGTGGGGGCACCTAATACCTAAAGATATCTTTTCAAATTCAAAGTTATCTTCAAAATCTCTTAAAGAAAGCACCCAGTAACGTTGGTTCTAACAAAAATTCAGCCAAGATTCCTTACCCTCCTTATAATATTATCTCTAGAAAAAGGATGTTCTTTTTAAATATCATTTCTTACATCTTAAAAAAATGATCTAGTAAGATTTCAACAAAAGCTTTCAATCCAGTAAGCTATCAAAAATTTGTAGCTCCTTTCAACGAAAGCTTTCAATCCAGTAAGCTTTCAACAAAAGTGTTATATTACTCAATCCAGTAAGATTTCAACAAATTTTTTATGAAAATTTATAGCTCCTTAGCAACGAAAGTTGTTGTAGTTCTAAAGGAATACGATGTAATCCTTCTCAAGAATATCACACGAATTTTCCCTACTTCAGGTATGTTAAGGCTATCCCTTCTTTCTTTTGGCATGGTCCAAATTATACTGAAGAAATGAGCAAATACACAGTTTTTATAAATTACTCTATTCATAGAAATAGTAGGGGTGTCTATATTCTTGATTCCCCATGAGAATTATTATTATCTTCTGTTCATGAGTCTCAGAATAATACGTAGTTGGAAAAGTTTATCCGAAAGGAATATCGAGATTATTATGTATTTTTCATGCATTTCACTCATTTATACATGTGCATTGACACATGACCAGATGGCGTTATATATGCGTATACATGTAAATATATGTATATGGGATATGGGAAAAGGTTACGGCGTTATATACGCACCGCCACCTGATCAGCTGGTATATGTTGATGATGTTGCCCACAGTGGCCGAGACGATAATTCAAACGGCGTTATATACTCGTATATATATATATATATATGTATATGGGATATGAGAAAGGTTATGACATTATATACGCACCACCACTTGATCAGCTAGTATACGATGATGATTTTGCCCACAGTGGCCGATATGATATGATGGGATACCCTCAGAGACTGATGATGTTATGAAACATGTACCTATGCACGACATGACATTCATACGCATATGCATGACGCTAAAATTAATTTATGATTTACAAAGTTATTCAGACTTATAGGTTGAGTCATGTACTCTATATTTCTTCCATGTCTCTTATGTACTTATGTATATGCCTTACATACTCGGTACATTATTCGTACTAACGTTCCTTTTTCCTGGGGACACTGCGTTGCATGCCTGCAAGTCTCGATAGATATGTCGAGAGCCCTCCAAGTAGGCTATCAGCTTAGCGGAAGATGTTGGTGCGCTCTATTTGCTTCGGAGTTGCTTGTTTGGTTAGTATGATTTAGACGTGTATTATTTTGGTATGGCGGGACTTTATCCCTACCTTTATGACATTTATGTACTCTTAGAGGCTTGTAGACATATGTCGTATATGTGAAAAATTGTACGGCCTTGTCGGCCTATGTTTTGAGTTTATAAATGATTATGTTGGCCTATTAGGCCCGTATGTCACGTGTATATGATGATGTAATAAAAAATATACGTTATGTTGGTACTCAGTCGAGTAAGGTACCAGATGCTCATCGCAGCCCATCAGTTTGGGTCATGACATCGAGAAGAGAATAAGCAGCATCTTCGGATCGTACTTCAGACTCTGAGAGTCAACCAGTTATATGCTAAGTTTTCGAAATGTGAGTTTTGGTTTAGTTCAGTTACTTTCTTGGGTCACGTTGTATTAGCAAAGGGTATTCAGGTGAATCCTAAGAAGATTGAGGCCGTTCAGAATTGTCTTAGACCTACTTTAGCCACAAAGATCCGTAGTTTCTTGGGTTTGGCGGGTTATTATCGTCGGTTTGTGGAAGGTTTTTCATCTATAGCAGCCCCGTTGACTAGGTTAACTCTGAAGGGTACCCTATTTAGATGGTCAGACGAGTGTGAGGCGAGCTTTCAGAAGCTCAAGACAGCTTTGACCATGGAACCGATGTTGGTGTTGCCCACAGGTTCAGGGCCTTATACAGTATATTATGATGCATCTCATATTGGACTTGGTGCGGTATTGATGCAAGGTGGCAAGGTTATTGCATATACTTCACGGCAGCTAAAGGTTCATAAGAAGAATTATTCAGTTCATGACCTAGAGTTGGAAACCATTATTCACGCTCTGAAGATTTGGGAGGCACTATCTATATGGCATGTCGTGTGAGGTATTTAGGGATCGTAAGAGTTTGCAGTATTTGTTCAAGTAGAAGGAGCTCAATTTGAGGCAGAGAAGGTGGTTGGAGCTATTGAAAGACTATGATATCACCATCTTGTATCATTCCGGTAAGGACAATGTGGTGGTCGATGCTTTGAGTAGGAAGTCAGCTAGTATGAGCAGTCTTGTGTACATTCTAGTCAATGAGAGACCGCTTGCATTAGATGTTCAAGCCTTGGCCAACCAGATCGTGAGGTTGGACGTTTCTAAGCCTAGTCGTGTTTTAGATTGCATAGTTGCTCGGTCTTCCTTATTTGAGCGCATCAGAGATCGGTAGTATGATGACCCTCATTTGTTTGTCTTATTTGAGCGCATCAGAGATCGGTAGTATGATGACCCTCATTTGTTTGTCCTTAAGGGCACAGTGCAGCACAGTGATGCCAAGCATGTTATGGTTGGAGATGGTGGAGTTTTGAGGATGCAGGATCGTGTTTGTGTGCCTAATGTGGATGGGCTTCATGAGTTGATTCTAGAGAGGCCTACAGTTCTCGATATTCTATTCATCCGAGCGCCGCTAAGATGAATCAGGATTTGTGGCAACATTATTGGTGGAGGATGATGAAGAAGGATATAGTTTCACATGTAGCTCGGTGTCTAAATTGTCAGCAAATAAAGTACGAGCATTAGAGACCTGGTGGTTTGCTTCAAAAGATAGAGAATCCTAAGTGGAAGTGGGAACGTATCACTATGGATTTCGTTGTTGGACTCTCACGGACTTAGAGGATGTTCGATACAGTTTTGGTTATTGTGGATAGACCATTCTTGTGGTAGTTTCCTATTCTTCGGAGCGGTTAGCAGAGATTTATATCCGTGAGATCATTTGTCTTCACGATGTGCCTGTGTCTATCATTTCTAATCGAGGTACACAGTTTGCCTTGCATTTTTGGAGGGCAGTACAT
Source organism: Nicotiana tabacum (assembly GCF_000715075.1). NCBI lineage: Eukaryota > Viridiplantae > Streptophyta > Magnoliopsida > Solanales > Solanaceae > Nicotiana > Nicotiana tabacum. The sequence continues at coordinate 176,971,049 of NC_134082.1, read as the reverse complement.
CATGAGTTGGGTACATGGGTCGAGTTGAGAACAACATTTCATCCTCAGACGGACGGACAGTCCGAGCGTACTATTAAAATCTTGGAGGATATGCTCTACGCGTGTGTTATTTACTTTGGAGGTTTTTCGAATCAGTTCTTGCCGTTAGCGGAGTTTGCATACAATAACCATTATCAGTGGAGCATCCAGATGGCTCCCTATAAGGCATTATATGGTAGACGGTGTCGATCGCCGGTTGGGTGGTTTGAGACGGGGGAGGATCGATTATTGGGTACATATTTGGTACAAGATGCCTTGAATAAGATCAAGATCATTCAGGTTAGACTTCGTACAGCTCAGTCCAGGCAGAAGAGTTTTGCCAATCGTAAGGTTCGTGATATGAAATTCATGGTCAGAGAAAGAGTGTTTCTTCGGGTATCACCCATGAAGGGTGTGATGCAATTTGGGAAGAAGGGTAAGTTAAGCCCTAGGTATATCGGGCCTTTTAAGATCCTTGAGTGAGTGGGAGAGGTGGCCTACAGACTTGCATTGCCACCAGGTTTATTAGCAGTACATCCAATGTTTCATTTGTCCATGCTTTGGAAGTATCACGTCGATCCATCCCACGTGTTAGACTTTAGCACTGTCCTGTTGGACAAGGATTTGACCTACGAGGAGGAACCGGTAGCCATTTTAGACAGGCAAGTTAGTCAGTTGAGATCGAAGAGTTATCCTTCGAATCGATTGCAGTGAAGAGGTCAGCCTATTGAGGCAGCTACCTAAGAGTCCGAGTCCGATATGCGGAGCAGATATCCCCACCTTTTCACCAGCTCAGGTACTTTTCTATGTCCGTTGGAGGACGAATGATTATTTTAGAGGTGGAGAATGTGATGACCCAAAAGGTCATCTTATATTTTAGGACTCGATTCCGTGTTTCGAGGCCTTAAAACCCTCATTTTATGTCTTCTTGATTTGCGTACACAGTCCGGGCATGTTTTTGGAAAGCTTTTATGTGAAAAATTGATAAAATAATAATTGTTAGCCTACAAAGTTAATTTTAGTTGACTTGGGTCAACATTTTGAGTAAATGGACCCAGACCCGTATTTTGACGGTCTCGGTGGGTCCGTAGTAAAATATGGGACCTGGGCGTATGCACGGAATTGAATTTCGAGGTCCCTAGCCCGAGAAATGCATTTTTGATGAAAATTGTAAGACTGAAATTATAATGGTTTAAAGAATTTTGGTGATGTTTGTTCTTGTTAGTATCGGGTCCGTATTTTGGTTCTGGAGTTCGGTACAGGTCCATTATGATATTTATATCCTATCTGTGAAATTTGGTAAGAAACGGAACTGATTTGACGTGATTCGAACCTTCGGTTGAGAAAATAGAAGTTTTAAAACTTTCTTGAAATTCATGCAATTTGGTGCAAAATTCGTAGTTGTAGGTGTTATTTGGGTGATTTGATCACGCGAACAAGTCCGTATGATATTTTTGGACTTGTGTGCATGTTTGGTTTGGAGCTATGAGGGCTCGGGTGAGTTTCGGATAGGCTTCGGGATGTTTCGGACTTAGGAAAATTCTTGTTTTTTGCAGCTTCAGCACTTGCCGGTTTCCTTCTTCGCGTTCGCGAAGTTTCTCACGCGAATGCGAAGAGTAAACTTGTCTGAGGGGGACTTTCTTCTACATGAACGTGAAAGACTGGTCGCGAATGCGAAGCGTTGGGGGCATTACCCTTTGCGAACGCAACCAAGCTACCGTGAACGCGAAGCATTGGGACCTGGGGTAGGGGAATTATACTCTTCACTAACGCGGCACATGGATCGCGAACGCGGAGGCTGATGGGAATAAGCCTTCACGAACGCGAAGAGTATCTTGCGAACTCGAAGTTTACTAGAGTCGCTGCTTAGCTTGGCGATCACGTCAGACCCTTCGCGAACGCGAAGAAGGTCTGACGCATGTGTATTAAAACAGAACCAACACAGAATTTTTCAAAAATTTCACAACTCTTTCATTAGAACTCAACCTATGAGCAATTTTGAAGAGGTGATTCAACACCAAATCATATGTTTGTGTTCTTTAACTCATTTTCTTCAATTTCCATCATCACCCAATGAATTCCTAGTCCTAAATCTTGTTGTTTAAGGGTAGAAAATTAGGAATTTTGGGAGAATTGGAAATTTTGCAAATTTGGGGATTTAGACCTCGATTTCGGGTCAAATTTCGGGAACTAATTATATATTTGGGCTCGGGGGTGAATGCGTTAATAGGTGAATGGATTTTGGTCCGAACCTCGAGTTTTGACCAAGCGGGCCCGGGGTCGGTTTTTGACTTTTTAGAGGAAATGTTGAGAAACTTATAATTATGTATTGGAATTAATTTTTTTAGCGATAATTAATGTTATTAAGTTAATTATAACTAGATATGAGTGGTTCGGAGGTGAAACTTAGAGGAAAAGCGGTAATTGAGCAGTTAGTGACCTGTGGATCGAGGTAAGTGTTTTGTCTAACTTTGAATCGAGGGATTAGGGAACCCTGACTTAATTGCTATGTGAAAATTTATGTGTGTGGCATATAGGTGAAGTGACGAGTACCTATGCGCCACCAATTTATCTATTTTCACTGTTCCTTTCCCATTTTTAATATATTATTCCCTGCCTTAACTACTACCTGTTTTATTGATATTTTCATGATTAGTTGCTACTTGTCGGATATTATTTTTGTTGTTAAATGTATTGGATATTACGTGGTTTCATTGATTCATATTATTGGTTTAAACTGGCTATCAGTGTTTGTTAGTATACCTTGGATTGGGTATAATTCGAGTGAAGTTTCATCATTTTACTACTTTCCATTTGTTTTGGTTGAGGTTAGATACCATGAGAAGTTTTGAGCCAAATTGTGAAATTTCTGTTTTTATTGTGTGATTGGTACTGATGTGGTGGAATCAGGTTGCACACCTTAACATGTGGAATAAGGGTGATATATTGAGGAGGAATAAGGGTGAAATATTATTATATGGTGTAATCGGGTTGTGCGCCGCAACAAGAGGAATAAGAGTAATATATTAAGGAGTAATAAGGGTGAATTGCTATGGTACGGTGGGATCAAGTTGCATGCCGCAACAAGAGGAATAAGGGTGGATTGATATGGAATAATAAGGGTAAATGTTCATACTGTTACTGATTATATGGTGGGATCGGGATGCGCGCCGCATCACTTTATATTTTATATATCTTTCTTCTGGTGTGAAGTTATTCTGTAGCTTTGTATCTCACATAAGTAATGGTTATAGCTGGGTATTGATAAGATATTCGAGTTCCGCATTTATTTTTGTTGCAAGTTACTGTTTCATTTTGTCCCATTCTTCCTTTTCAGTTTATTACATACTATATGCGGGTTATATTGTAACTGCCCCGCCTAGGGCTGTGCATTTGGATCGAATATATGAAATCCGATCCAATCCACTCTATTTCGGATTTTGGATTTCGGATTTCGGATTGGATACAGATTATGTTTTATAAAATTTCGGATTGGATTCGGATTGGCATGATTTTAATCTGATCCGAGCCAAAATCTGAAATTATATGGGCCTATACATAAATACTACCCTAAAATTTTAGGGTTAAGTAAGCTTATTCATTTATCATACAACCCTATAGGTTATATCGATGTTCTCTCTCACTCTCACATATTTTCTCTCTTCCGCCTCTCTTCACAGTTCAGTCCAGTGAAGACCAAGCTTCCGCCTCTCGTCTTCACTCTTCATTCTTTAGTAATTCAGTCCTCTCGAAGTCTCAAGTCAATGAACTCCAAATTCCAGTGAAGTAGAAAACTCCTCTCGAAGTCTTAACTCTCAAGTCTTCACAGTTCGATTTCCAATCAAGAGCAAACGATGCAAAACCCTAAACGACGGTAAGCCTGGCATTCTCTCTAACTATTAGTTATTATTGGTTTCATTGTTGCTTTTCCCCTCTCTCTTAGATCTCAAATGTGATGTTTTCCACCTTTTATTTCATGACAGAAATTAAATAATGTGTGTTTTTTGTGTTTTTTTTTGTGTGAGTTAGAGAGATATTACAACATCTTTATTTTAAATTTTCATGCTATCTTTTTCCAATTTTTGTATGTATGTATCAATTTTTCTTTATGTTCTGTTTTTTATCTCTCTTTCATTTTCTATTCTTATACTTCTGATTTTATTTTGATTTTTTGTTTGTTTTGGTAGATGGAAAATGAGGCAGAGACGCAGAATGAACTTCAAATTATTAAAAACGTTGGTGAAAGTAATGCTTCAACTGATTCCACAACCAACAACAATGAATCTGAATCTGGTTCGAAGAAAAGAAAATGGTTAAAGAAAGATCAATTGCTCGGCGCTACTTCAACAAGTTCACTGATGCCGAGGGTGTGAAAAAAGCGAGATGCAAGTTTTGTTCAGAAGAATATGTAGATAATACCAAGCATAGCGGCACAAGCAATTTGTTATTGCATATTCCCAAATGTCCGATCAATCTTTACAAGGCAGAAGGTATCTAGACAACATTAGGTTTTCAACCGTAAGTTCTAACAGGTGATGTTTTAGTTATCCCTTGGAAATTTGATATAGAGGCATGTAGGAGGGCTTTAGCTCGTATGATTATTAAAGATGAACTTCCCTTTATTTCTGTTGAAAAAGATGGATTTAGAGACTTTGTGAGAACTCTTCAACCTTTATTTCATATTCCATCTCGTACTACTATGACTAGGGATTGTCTTGAGATGTACCATGAAGAGAGACTTGCTTTGAAGTCTATTCTTAAAGAATCAAAATAGAGAATATGTATTACTACTGATACATGGACTTCAATTCAAAGAATTAATTATATGTGTGTTACAGCCCATTACATTGACAAGAATTGGAAATTGCATAAAAGGATATTAAATTTTTGTCCAATTACTAGTCATAAAGGTCAAGATTTAGCTAGTGGTATTGCTAAGTGTTTACTTGAATGGGGAGTGGATAAAGTATTTACTGTGACAGTTGATAATGCGAATTTTAATAATGTGATGGTTAGAGAGTTATCCAAGTAATTTACTAGATGGAACACTAACTTGATGGAAGGTAAGCATGTTCATGTGAGATGTATGTCTCACATCATCAATCTAGTTGTTCAAGATGGGTTGAGAGAAGGGAGTATGTCTGTTGAATGAATAAGACAAGCTGTTAGGTACATAAGACAATCTCCCGCAAGATGGAAAAAGTTTAAAGAATGTTGTGATCTTGATAGGATAACTTCTAAAAAATTATTGTGCTTGGATGTTCCTACTAGGTGGAACTCCACATATTGGATGTTGAAGGTTGCTATAGTTTATGAGGAAGCCTTTACAAAATATTGTGATATTAATTATGGTTTGATGTCATGTATTTCTAACTGCATTTGTGAGGATGGACAACCTGCAGGTCCACTTTTAAGTAGTGATTGGGATAGTGTAAGATGTATTGTGAAGTTTCTGGAAATTTTTTATGAACTCACCTGGAAAGTATCAGGTACACTTTATATTACGTCTAATGTGCACTTTCTTGAAATATGTGTTGTTGATTCTTCTTTGAAAGAGTTGATGCAAAATGAAGATGCTTTCTTGAGAGAAATGATAAAGAATATGAAAGAGAAATTTGACAAGTATTGGGGCGATCCACATAAGATGAACAAAATGATTTGCATCTCATATGTGCTTGATCCACGACATGTTTAATACTCTTTCATTTGCGCTTGGTGCTATGTTTGGAGAAACAGTAGGTTTGAAAATACAAGAGGATGTGAAAACATACATGGATACTTTGTTCAATGTGTATGCAATGAAAAATGGTGGTTCTGGTTCATGTCCATCTTCTCCATCTTCTTCACCATTGCTCTCAAAATTCATGCTAGATTTAAAGAAGCATAAGAAATGTGGCGGAGTTGATTCTAAAACAAAGTTAAATAAATATTTGGGTGAAGATGTTGAGGAAGAACATGAAAGTTTAACATTCTGGGGTGGTGGAAGTTGAGCTCACCTAGATTTCCCACTCTTGCTGAGATGGAACCTGATGTGCTATCCATTTCGATTTCTAGTGTTGCCTCAGAATCAGCCTTTAGCACCGGAGGATGCATACTTGATCCATTTAGGAGTTCATTGACTTCTAGATTGGTTCAAGATCTTGTGTGTGTCCAAGATTGGCTTCGGAATGAATCAACAACTCCGGTTAAAATTGAAGAAGATTTAGATAATCTTGAACAACTTGAAGCTAATAAGCCTATCTTATTACTTGTGTTTAATGTATACTTTATTTGTATGTTTATTTAGATTACTTCTAAACTAATTTCTTGTGTTACTATCTTATTTATAATTTAAGAATACGGGAAGAGAGCCTTGCATTGTCGACATATAGTGATTTTCCATTTGTTGTACAAGCTTAGGTATTTCATTATACACTTGCTTCTTGTTTTGTTGTATGTTTCTGGAATCTGGATAGCTTGAAGCCTTGAACTGTCTTTTTCTTTCTCTAAAAATACTCTTTGAATTGTTTGAAATTGTAGATTTTTAACTGGTTGTCTCACAGTCCTACTGAGAATCTGAGATTGAGAGCTACATTTGGCCTGGTTGCTGGTTATGTTGCTGGTTTGTGTTGACTGTTGCGGCTTCCCAAAAGTTAAAACTTGGAACTCTTTTGTTTTGTGCAATCTGTCAAAGAGATGTTGGGGATTTAGTAGTTTGGTTTGTTTTATTTTGCTATGACAGTATGGTTTGAAAGACAATTGATTGTGTTTTGTTTGGAGTCTTCAGTTTAGTTTGGTTTGAAACTTTAAAAGACAATTGTTGCATTATGTAATATTTCAGATTGTGGTTTTGTTTGGAGATGAATGGTGTTTACTATCCAGTATCAGTTGTGTGGAGAACTGAAGATGAATTGTGTTTTGTTTGCATTCTGAAAATGCTCTTTGGTTCTGTAATCTGTCGTATGTTTCAGTTTTTATAGATACATTTTGTTTCCTTTCTGTATTTACTAGCACTCAGATTTGACAATCCTTGATTTAGGATGAGTTGCTTTATCATCCAAATAATTTACAAAGTTCTGTAAGGTTATAGTTTATGATTCTTTTCTTTTAATGATAACACAACCATTTTGGAACTGCAACTATGACTTACTTGATGATGAGAATGGTATCTAAACTAAATAGCTAGTGGAAATGTTACAAGCCCATTCCCCTCTCCGATCCATGCCTCTCTTTGTGCAATAAGTAAAGAAGCTGAATGGGACAATGGTGTCCTAAATGTTGTAAGTTGCAAGTATGCAACAAATGATATTAAGGTCTTTTTATACACCTATATATTCTTTCATAATCTTTCCTATGTGTGTAAATTGAACATTGTTGACCAACCTGTGTATGTACTTCGAACAAGTATTTAGAAAGTGATCGCTCAATTTGTATTTGGAAAGTGATTGCCAGCATCTATTTATGTACTTCGAACAAGTACTCCACTGAGTGACAATTCGATCCGACAATCCGAAAAATTATCCGATCCAAAGTTTAAAATCCGATCCGATCCAATGTTAATTTAGATTGGATTCGGATTGCCCTTTTCAGAATTCGAAAAATGAAATTTGAATCCGAAATATACTAAATTCGATCCGATCCGTGCACAGCCATGGCCCCGCCGTAGCCTCGTCACTACCTCGTCGAGGTTAGGCTCGGCACTTTGTACTAATACTGCACTCTACAATGTAATGTTCATCTAAATTTTATCATCATACAATTATTTTTCAACTATCATACAAGGTTGTGAGTTCGAGTCTCCCCAAGAGTAAGATATGAAGTTCTTGGAGGGAAGGATATCGAGGGTCTATTGGAAACAACCTCTCTATCCCAGGGTAAGAGTAAGGTCTGCGTACACACTACCCTCCCTAGACCTCACTAAGTGGGATTATACTGGGTTGTTGTTGTTGTTGTTGTTGTTGTTTCATACAATATTCAAATAAAAAAATATTTATAACTATAACAAAATACAATTTACCTACAATTTTACTACAACTTTACTACAAATTCATAAGTATATTGTATATCATGTCGTAGTCGTCTTCTTCTTCTTTTTCGAGTTTTATTCTGAAATTCAGCAAAAATCAAGTCTGATCTTCACCAAAATACCCTCAAAACTGAGATATAAACCCCAAGCAATATACCCAATTGTTTGCAACAACACCCACTCCAAACAAATAATATTTTTTGAAAACCCAAATTTGATTTCAACGCTTCAAAGCTTTTTAATGGCTGTCAATGGTAGAGAGTCAAACACATTAAAAATTTATTGATTGATAGTATTAGTTTGAACACCAATTGTGCAACATGAAAGGAAATTGCTAAGTTAAAACGATTGAAATCCATTGATGAATTCTATTAAAACTCTATACAACAAGAAAACATAAAAAAATAGATAACATCAAATGAAGAAAAATTAGGGAAAAAAATGAGAAGAAGAATAGAGAGACGAAGATAGAGACAGAGATAGAGAGAGCGACGGAGAGAGAGAGACGAAGAGAGAAAGAGAAATATAAATTGATACTCATTTAAAACTTATTTGTACATAATTGGTAAAGTGCATATTATCATATAATTAAATTAAAATTTAAGTAGGGATAATAATAAGATTTCAAGTAGTGTATAAGAAGGTAAAAATCCCATTTATCAAACAACTAGCAAGAAGTCCACGCTCCTAAATAAGCCCAACTTGAGATTTATTCTAATTAGGTAATCCGTTTCGCATCTCTCTTCATATTTCTAACCCCACACTTGGCAGTTGGCGTGCTCCTAAAATAACAACTTTTAGAACAGATTCACAAATTTTAATTTGAAAACCTAAGAAGTTTAGGATCGGAAAACAACTTCCAATCACCTTTTCCCCGTTTTATATGTCTTTTCTTTTTAGTGTTTCACTTCTCATTATGTTTCATCAGCGTCTAACAAGTCATTGATTTAATAGGGATCCATGGGTTAAGATTGATAACAATAAAGAGTAAGTGTTACCTCAATCTAGTACATTCTTTTTCTTATCCTTTCTAAATATAGCGGTGCTTTTCGTTAAGAGCGAAATTGGGTGGGTCAGCGTTATAAAAAATAGAAACCCTTTCAACTTGCACCCAAAAAAAAAAAAAAAAAAACTAATAGCACTATTAGTAAGGTACAATAAATGAAAAGGAATTGCAGAAGAAGATTTTTCAAAAGCGACGAGAGAAAATATTTTAGAAATTAAAACCAAATGACAAGAGTCGACATTGATCCATAAAATTGTAATCTGTCCAATTGATCCAAACTTGAGCTCGGAATTCAATTTATTCCCTTTCTAATCTATCTTTATGGAACTCATTTAGACATGAACAGCCTTTGGCTTAATATATACTTCATTCGGTTCACAATAAGTAGCCAGTTTCCTTTTAGCAAGTCCATTAAAAAAATACTTAATTCTATATAAAAATATTTAGTATGACTAAACTATCCTTATTAAATATTGATCACAAAGTTATAGTGAAGAGTGAGACTTTTAAGAATATGCACATAAGGATAAAAGACTAAAAATAAATTATTTTTTTTCTTGAATACCTAATTAAATACTTATTTTGAATCAAAATGAAAAAGTAAAGTGGTCATTTATTGTGAACCGGAGGAAGTATTTATGTTGGCAAAGAACAAGAAGTTTACAATTGGTCAACTAGACACAAGAAGTTGTTCACGAATTTTAAGTAGATAGCAAATCCAAGTTTAACAATTGGTCAACATTGGGAAATAGGTGGATTCACGAGGTCAGGAACTAAGAATGAAATAGTCTTCCAACGTCACATAGTGGGATAAAGTTAATTCAGTTCTAGTACGCACATATCCCCACACAAACTACCCACCTAACACCTTTTACCCTCTCGCCCACGTCCTCATCACGTTTGGTACTACCTTCCTACAATAAATAGGTCATGTAATATAGCAAGAAAATTACATCTTGAAACATGAGCTTGTAGATAAAAGGAAAAAACAGTAATTGCAGCTTTTAAAGTACAGCAGTTGCTGCAACTTTCTACTTCTAGACCCTCCCCTACCATCATCACTCATTCTTGCATATAGGCCATTCCTTTTCTGTTTCCCATAATCCTAAAGCTAAAATCTTCCCTTTTCTTTTCAGACAACCTTTGATCATTCTTTGAGAAGCAACAAAAGGAAGATGAGACCCAAGATTTATCTGTTTGGAGATTCCATCACTGAGATGTCCTTTGAGGATGGTGGGTGGGGTGCTTCTCTTGTCAACCACTTTAACCGCACGGTATATATACAACACCGTTTAATTATTTCCTCTTCTTCTTTTTCTCTCGTTATGGATTTTTTATTCTTTTATTTTAGGTGGATGTGGTGTTAAGAGGGTATAGTGGGTATAACACAAGGTGGGCATTGAAGGTGATAGAGAAAGTTTTTGATGAGGAAACGGCGCCATTGGCAGTGACAGTGTTCTTTGGAGCAAATGATGCTTGTCTCCCTGATAGATGCTCTGCCTTTCAACATGTCCCTATTGATGAGTACAAGCTGAATCTTCATTCCATTGTCTCCTTTCTCAAGGTATATCAATCCTTTCTCCACACGTGCAAACCTCTTAACCTTCTCCTTCAATACCTTTGTTTTCACCTCCTTGAATCTGATCATACATGGGGATTTGAACTTCTTGAAAATTGATAAAATATGGTAGCGGTGGCAGCTGTAACCGTGCTGGATCACGTGCGTGGATTGACTTTTTTAATTTTGTTAGGTAGCCAATCAATTGCATCTATTATTAAAAAATAAGCTAGGTGAAAGGCTGATTTTTTTTTTTTTTTTTAAGATATTGTCTTCTTGTGTTTATGTGTTTGTATGATTGCCTTCGTTTAGTCACCTAAGAAATTTTGACCAGTTAAAATTAGGTAGGTAGTGAATGATCCAACTGGATTTGTTCGCAATAAGCACCAAAATCTTTCCAATAGTGAAAAAAAATAGGTAACTAGGTATACGGGCATATGCCTTTCATTGGTATGTATTGGATAGTCAAAGCCAGACATTGTGTATTTAACTATTTACATGTTAAATAACTAAATAGAGATAATTCCAAGGAATACTCCACGAACAAAAGCAATGCTCACCAATAATACCGGAAGAGAAGGAAGTCTTGATCAGTAGTCTGCTCGCCTGCAAAACCAGTTCTTACGTTGTACCGCAGACCAACGTAGGTTCCCAAAAGAGAACATAAGTACCATCCATTGTACTCAGTGAATCTCAACAACAAGGGGCGAAACTTTAATAGCATATACATTACGAGCAAAGGTTCTAAATGCATGTAAAACATAAAGCTTATAAGAATAATTCTAAAATAATTGCATAATAGTAAGTTAGATTTTCATTCTTGTATCCAATATTAAGTTAACAGAGGTGAACTGTCTTTTGGAGATTAGTTGTAGAATTCTAGCCGTTTTCTTCGTGGAGGAAAGTCGGTTAATTTGATATGGCTGCTGTTGCTCTAATATACTCTATAGATGCCGGCGTTTTTTAATGGATCAATAAAAATTATTTCTGAGCTTTTTCATTTTCTTAAACTTTTTTCGAAGCTTCACATTTATAACTTTTAGAAAGAATTACAAGAAAATACACTTGGCTTCATACCATAACAAAAAATGGCCCATATTTTTAAGTTTTACCCGACCTAGCCTATATTGTACATATTTTTAAAGTACTAGAAAATTCAAATTCTGTTTTCTTACAACCATTACTTCTAAAATCTATGAAGTTAAATCTATGTTCTCACAAACATTTATACAAATCAAATTCGGAATCTAAACCCACATATTTAAGCTTGTTAAAAATCTAATTTTCACCATCCAAATGGATTTGGTTTGTTGAACTAACATTTGGGTTACAGTTACTAATTCGAAAAATTAACTTAAAAACTTGAGCAATCGTTTTTAAAAATTAAATATTAATTTTGAGAACCTATTGGAGTTGGATGTTGAATCTTAGCCTATTATTTTTGGGCTAGTTGGTTGTAAATTGAAATATGGGCTATTTTAAGTAGAGATCTCAGTTGTTCTTATGTGAAATTTTTCCCTTTTATCAGGTATTATCACTTTTAGCCCGTGCCAAAAACTATTTACATTTGGTAGCCGAAAAAGTGTATAAAATTTATATAATTTTTGTATATAACATACAGAATATATATATATACAAAAATTATATAAATTTTATATTTTTCTAGCTATTATTTTTACCGCGGCTATACAGTATCATTTTTACACATTTAATTGCACTGCATCATCATGCTGGCCAAGAAAAGCTCGTGCTTTTACCTTGAGAACTACATACACTAAGGATCCATCAAAGGCCCACTTTGAACAATTTCTTTCCTTTCTTTTTTAGGTCTTGTAGTGTTTTGACCCGGAAACTACAATACCAGTTTAAGATAGTAATAGAGAAGTAGATAATGAGAAGCGAAAAGGAAAGAAAAGTCATAAACAAAGGTGAACACACAAACTTTGACGATTTTCCTCATTAGCACAAGTTATGGGTGTAACCAAACATTTATACAAACCCAGAGGATTAACTAAGGTTGAAAGGAGCACCACAATCAAATGTTAAATAAGGAAGAGCTAAAAGAAGCATAACTCAATTATGTGAAACTTCATCAATAATTTTGGATTTTTCTCATTAAATACTAATGTCACATAATTTGACAGATAAGGGATATGTCAAGATAACAATCTCGACACCAGATCCGTATAAGCATGAAACTTACTCCCCTTTTCCAAATTATCTATTTTTATTAACCATAGTTAAAAGTTAGGGAGAATTTCACGTAAGAACAACTGAGATCATATATATAATTTTTGTGTATATATATATATATTCTGTATGTTATATACAAAAATTATATAAAGTTTATACACTTTTGTAGCTACCAGATGTAAATAGTTTTTGACACGGGCTAAAAGTGATAATACCTGGTAAAAGTGTACAAACGTAAGTAACAGTAGTCGCTTTTGTTGCTCCCCCACTTTGTCCATTTTTACTAATTTTATTGCTATTTATGCAATGCATGTAGTGCCCTGTCATTTTCACTAGCCTTTCTGTGCACTTCTTTGTGTAATATCGCTCGTTTGCATTGCCTGTATGCTAGTATTGCCTTTCCTTTTTTCACGTCACAACGCAATTCTGAGCTGCCTTTTTCTTCTTGATCCTATAAAGATTTCTTAGAATAATTGTAACTCTTGGACCAGTCAAAGTGAATCATTAATCACTATCTTTCAAAAATGTCGTTCTAATGATATTGACACTTCATACCTTATGTATTGTAGTACATACTTGAGATGTCAATTAATTAAGCATGTAAACCTAGTGTCATACATAGGATGCTTGGATTGACTTTTAAGCTGGTCAAATCAGCTTTTGAGCTCTTTTTAGCTTTTTTCAGTGTTTGGCAAAGTCAAAGTGCTTAAAATAAGTTAAAAACTGCTTAAAGTAAGCCAAAGGCAAAAAGCTGGGCAATCCCAACTTATTACTTTTTGACTTAAAAACTATTTCTGCTGAAAAGACACTTTTTTTAAGTCAATGCAGACGGGCTAATAGTCATTTGAGTCTGGCTTTTGGACAGGAGCAGACCTATTATCTGAACTTAGGAATTCGATTGAACCCACATTTTTGGCTTAAACACATAAAAATTCTGAAAAGAATCCCAAGTATTTTTAGTTTTGAACCCATAATCCATCAAGTTTAAATCATAAAGCTGCCTCTTCCTTTGGATGAACTTTCTTGGTTGAGGGAAGGCGAGCAGTAGTTTATCTTTACCTGATTAGTTTAAATCATCAAGTCGCCCATCCATAAGTGTGTGTACATGTTTTAGTTTAAGAGTTCAGCAGCAACAAAAGGCAAAACTCTATATTCTCGACTTAGTAATGAGACTATATACTCATGTAGATGATTCACTTTGCTGTTTGTAGGGGCGATGGCCAACAACTCAAATTGTCCTCATCTCACCTCCTCCAATTGATGAACCTACACGACTCCTGTAAATCTCTTTCCATATGTTTCCTGATTCTATGACTATTGGTGCACTTTGCTTGAAAGTCTGATGTTTAATTCAAACAAATGTAGATATCCTTTTATTGAGAACAAATTGGGCCTGCCCGAGAGGACTAATGAAGTTGCTGGAAATTATGCGAAAGCAAGTCTAGCTGTAGCAGCTGAATGTGGGGTTTTGGCTGTGGATTTGTGGACCAGAATGCAGCAACTTCCTGGCTGGCAAACAGCTTGTTTAAGGTATACCCTGTAGTACAAGGAATTTATGATTTGACTTTGCCATAATTCATTCACCTTCATTTATATTCTGAACTGTAACAGAGGTTTCATCCACATTATTTGAACTTTCATCAATCTTAGTTGTCTGCTTCTGGCCAGAGAGGATAGTACTTGTTAATGTTAACAGGATATTATTCTGATCATCTAAGCTGTTAAAATTCAGTTTAAAAAGCGGAAGTGTTTGACCAAATATACAATGAACTCCTCGTTTAATCCCAGAGGATTCTTTTTTATTTTTTTCTTTCTATACCTTCTCGCGTAACTATCCATAGAAGACGCATCTCTTTTAGGATTTGACTTGTATTCTGTATACTGTCAAAGTAAACTTAACTTGTAGGAATATAACATGCCTTATTTTTTAGGTTACTAGTTCCACTTTTTACGAATCATTTACCTGTAAGTGACCTGATGGTACATTGACATTATTTTAATTCCGTTATTTCTACGTCACAGCGATGGTTTGCACCTGAGTAAAACTGGGAACGAGATTGTATTTGAGGAGGTGGTGGAGGCTCTTAAGAAGAAAGGGTTGAGTGTGGAAACTCTACCAGTTGATCTGCCAGTGATTAATGAAATTGATCCAAATGATCCACTCAAGTCTTTTGAAGGAATATAGCATATATATGTTGAAGCCCCTGCTCCCAACTCAACCCCCTCCTTTTCTTACAGCCATTAATATATTTTGGAATAGCTATTTCCTATTTTAGGAAAAAACGACCATGTATTGTTCATTGACAAGTACTTTCATACCCTGCTCAAAGCAATATGTGTTTTCTCGTACTTGGAAGTTAATTTTGCTGTGGAACAACTCTTGTTAGCTTAGTGTTGTGGGGTGAGCTATAACTCGGCCTGTGTGATTTGTTACATTTGGTTGAGCATTTTCTCTTATATAAGAAGAGACAGTGAGGTGTCTGTCTCATGGTCAGGCATGTCTGACATTCTAAGTTACTTCTTGTAAAGAGCGACCTTCTCATTTTAGCCGCAATTCTCATGAAACATGAGGCCACTCAAATTTTCCTTTCTTTCAAAAGTATCGTAGCTCAATCCGAAATTTTCACACACATCTCTTTAACAACATTTGTAGCCTTTTACCAATACATTATAGTAGTTATGTTTTTTGAGGAATTTTCAGAAATGATTACTCCCTCCGTTCCAATTTATGTGAACCTGTTTGATTAGACACGAAGTTTAAGAAAAAATGAAGGCTTTTTGAATTTGTGGTTCTAAACAAATCAAAAAGAAGTCCAGAGTATTTGTGTGGTTGGAATGGAGGGAGTATGTTTAGTGGCTATTAACTTGCTATAGCTATCATTTACTTAATTATTTCCTATAGCTATGTTTTCACTTGTTATATAGTGTATTCGATATATTCAAGCTATTGTATTCATGAATACAGTAGCAAAACTCGGCGGAAGACAAGGAAGTCCAGCTAAACATAGATTATATTCGTATGTATTCGTGAGCTGTATTCGTGAATACATTAACGTAAATCTATGAAAAAAGGTCTTCAGCTGTTTAAAAACGGTAAGTTAATCAATTAACGCGATAAACTCCTAATATAACTTAACAAATTCAATTATAACACGCAAATTTTGTATTTTCAGTTATAGAAAAAATTCTCAGCCGAAAAACACCCAAAACAGAGCAATCTTTAGAGATTCAATCCATCCTTTCTTTTTTTAATGGTATCTTTACTAAAATATTTTTTAGTAGTATCTTTACAAATAGATTTATATATTGAAATTATATAATTATATTGAATACAGTTAAATACATACAATACGTTGAATACATGAAGAATAACAGGTCATCTATAGTGCAAAACATATGAATACATACTGCAGATATATTTGAATACATATATACATCTGAATACATAAATTATATTAATTAAAAAAATATATGAATATATTCTACAATATATTGAATACATACTGCTGAATATATACTGCTGAAAAAACAGTGAAGCAATGTGAAGCTTTGAAATTATATAATTGCATTGAATACAGTTAAATACAATGAATATATTCAAAAAGTAGAAAAAACTAAAGATAGTGAATACAATAAAATACATGGAATACAGTGAGATACATTGAATATATGAAAATAAAGTATTTTTTCCCTTAACCCTTGAATCATCATCCATAAGTTTTCTTCTCTTTTCCGCATCAGGAAGTGTTGATTCTTTCGAAGATTTCTCAAATTGGGCTTGTTTCGATGTCGGGTAACCCTCTTATGAGTTGTTGAATAAGCCATTGGAGATGAAATTTCGAGTTTTCTGGTGAAAGTATAACAATGGTGATTATTTCTAAGAAATTAGTAAAGAGAAACAAAAGAAGCAATGTACTGGCCAAAATCTAACAACTTTAACACTTACCACAACTTTTTGGAGCAAAAAAAATTTGAAAATTTCGCGAGACATTGTAGATGAATCAGTGGAGAATCGTGGTTATATTCATGGAGAAGAGACTGTCATTGAAAGAGAGATATGGTGGAGAGAGATCGTAGTTTCTGAAGTTGTATAGTATACGGTGGTCTTGTGAGAGAAAGAACAGAAAGTAGGAGAGAGAAAAATATTACCAGCGTATTTAATGGCTAAATCGTAGGAAGTGACCATAAAATCATAAATATTTATTTTGCTATAAAACCTAAAAGATAGCTATAGAAAATAATATTTTAAAAGGATATTTATTTATAATAAATAAGTGTAAAGCTTTACTATAAGAGGTAAAATTTCCAATTTTTTTCCTTCAATTTTATCGTGGCTATTGACTTTTATAGCTTCTACCACGTTTTTGACTTTGGAAGCAACTGTTGCTGCGATTTTGTTAGTATTATTTATTATTTTTACTTGATTGAATATTTATTATTCTCCATAAATAACAAATTCACGAGATCTCATGTTTATTTTCCGTTAACAACAAATTCAAGAGACCACAATAATCTGACTATGTCAAATCATAATATCATCGCCTTCTTCTAAATAATTCTCATTTATACTTGAACTAAAATTGGTTAATTTTCGGCAGGAAAAAAGATGTTTAGCCAACTTAAAACTGTAACGATCCGGCCGGTCGTTTCATGAATTACCGCTCCGTTTTCCCTATTTCTGCTTCTTATTGCTTTGTTCAGTGGTATAATATGTTATCGGGTTGATTGGCTCGGGTTCGGAGAGGTTTTGGTAAGGTTTGAGACACTTGGTCTCTTTTGAGTAAGCTTAAGTTGGAAAAGCCATCCGGATGTTGACTTATGTGTTAAATGGCTTGGATGTGAGTTCCGATGGTTCAGATAGTTTCGGGAGGTGATTTAGGACTTAGGAGCGTGGTCGGAATGTGTTTTGGAGGTCCGGATTAGATTTAGGCTTGAATATGCGAAATTGGTATTTTGGCGTTTTCCGGTTGATGGGTGAAATTTTGATATCGGGGTCGGAATGGAATTCCGGGAGTTGCAGTAGGTCCGTTGTGTCATTTGAGATGTGTGTGTAAAATTTAAGGTCATTCAAACGTGGTTTAATAGACTTTTTGATCGAAAGCGAAATTTGGAAGTTTTTGAAATTCTTAGGCTTGAATCCGATGTGATTTTGGTGTTTTAATGTTGTTTTGGGAATTCCGAAGATTGAAACAAGTTTGAATGAGGTTATGAGATACGTTGTCATGTTTGGTTGGGGTCCCGAGGGCCTCGGGTGAGTTTCGAATGGTTGACCGGACCATTTCAAGTTAAAGGAAGTAGTAGATTTTGGCTTTAGCTGTTGCAGACAATTTGTGCTTCGCGTTCGCGAGTGGGTCCTCACGTTCGCGAAGGGCTAGGATGAGAGGCTGGAAATTCGTCCTTCGCGTTCGCAAGGGAGGTCCCGCGTTCGCAAAGGGTCGGAATAGGAAGCATCGCGTTCGCGAGATGTCTGTCGCGTTTGCGATGGTTTGAGATGCTGAGGCATCGCGTTCGCGATGGTGTGGTCGCATTTACGTAAGAGAATTTTGGTCAATGGTATTTTTGTAGTTCGAACGTGAGGCTTTGACCGTGTTCGCGAAGAAGGATTTCTGATCGCTGGGCAGAATGTTTAAAAGGCCATTTTTGTGAGTTTTGGCCTAAGTCCACCATTTTGACTCGGGTTTGCAGCTTTTTGAGAGAGATTGAAGAGATAATCAAAGAGAACTTATTGGAGGTAAGAATTTTGGACTTAATACTCTATCCCATTGTGATTTCTACCTAATTAAACATGAAATTTGGGGAATTTGAAGCCTAAATTGGGGAGTTAGGGCTTGGAAACTTGAGACGTTAATCTAGGGATTTGAAGGGCCATTTGTGGTCGGATTTTGGTACTCTTGGTATGTATGAACTCGTGGTAGGATAAGGATTCCGTTGATATGACTTTTATCGAATTTCGAAACGTGGGCCCAGGGATCGGGTTGGACCAATTTCGGGATTTTTGGTATAATTTGATTAATTTCGCATGGGCTTCGTCCCTTTAGCATATTCTAGTGTTATGATTCTAATTTTGGGTAGATTCGGCGTGAGTTGAGGCCGAGGTGAGAGGCAAAGGCATCGGGGAGTAATAATTCACCCGGTTTGAGGTAAGTAACCATTGTAAATCTGGAACTGAGTGTCAAAACCCCGGTATTTCGTATCGTTTTGATAAATAAAGTGATGCAAATGCTAGGTGACGAGCGTGTGGGTGTGCACCGGTAGGGATTGTGACTTGATCCATCCCGTAGAGACTATTAAGCTGCGTACTTGAATAAAATCTTATGATATCCCGTATTTTAGAAATTTATAATATATTATGGGTTGTATGTCATGTTTGAGGCCTTGTGCCGACATGTTGAGACCCTTAGGGGCGTTTTTACTGTTTTTCCTCACTCTATTTGTTTGAAAGTATATCCTCAGTCATGTTTTACCTGTGTATTGTTTAAAACTGGTTTAATCACTCTACTTCTTAAAGTGTGAGAACTGTTCGGACTGAGTTCCCTAATTTCTAATGTTATGCTCGAATGGCTGTGAGGTTAATGATTGCGAGAAGGTTGAGGACCTAGTGTTGAGGATTATAAATATTATGGATCGGGCTGCACGCCGCAGCAATATTATATGTATATATTATGGATTGAGCTGCAGCCGTAACAATACTTATATGGATCGGGCTGCGCGCCGCAACGATATGACGCTTTGGATGTAGGAGCCCCTTCGGAGTCTGTACACCCCTAGTGAGCATAGTCGATTATAAATTAGTGATCGGGCTGCACGCCGCAGCGATTATTATGATTATCACTATTATGAGGTGTATTTGAGCCTGAGAGCTGAGTGTGAGTACTGAGTGACGAGAGCTGAGTCATGAGTGACTGAGAGGCTTGCCCGAGAGGCTATATTTATGAGTGATACCTTGCCCGAGGGGCCCATTTATGATAATTTTTGCTGATTTCACTCTTCTTTTAAAATGAGTCTCTATTTGAAAACTGCTGAGTAAATGTCAAAATATTTCAATCGAAACGGAAGTTTTATGAAGAAACTGGTTTAAAACTATTGAGTTTGACTTGATATTCTGTCGTTTACTTTTCTATATGATTTTTAACTGCTCGTCACTGCTTTCAGACTTTGTTTACTTTAGTTACTTACTGAGTTGGCGTACTCATGTTACTCCCTGCACCTTGTGTGCAGATCCAAGTGCCCGAGTGACAGAGTAAGGGTCCTCAGCATTGTCAGAGTTTGCCGGAGACTTCAAGGTAGCTGCATGGCGTCCGCAGCCCTGCTTTCTTCCTTCTTATCCTTGTTTTTCCTGCATTTTAGACTTGTTATGTATTAGACAGTCGTATTTGTATATTTAGAGGCTCTAGACTCGTGACACCAGATGTTTGGGCTGTGTTGGTTTAATGTTTTACTGATTTCCGCACATTTTAGTTGTTTTATACATTTCTTATGAGAATTTGAGATTTAAATCAGTGTTAGAAAATAGTTTTCAAAAGAAATTTATTGTGGTTGATGGTTTGGGTTGACTTTCCTAGTAATGTGATAGGCGCCATCACGATCGGGTATTTGGGGTCGTGACAAGTTGGTATCAGAGCCTATGTTACATAGGTCTCGCGAGTCATGAGCCGGTTTAGTAGAGTCTCGTTGATCGGTACGGAGATGTCTGTACTTATCCTCTGGAGGCTGCAGAACCTTTAAGAAAAAAATCATATTCTTGAAATTCTTGTCGTGCGAATCTGTTAATCCGAGTACTAAATTTTTGTTATTCCATTCTCTCACAGATGGTGAGGACACGTTCTACCGGTCAGGATGGACGACCACTAGTACCACCAACTGGGGCCACTAGAGGCTGAGGACGCAGTCGAGGCCATGGTAGGGGTAGGGGTGTAGCCCGCACAACAGCTAGGGCAGCACCTGCAGATCCACAACCTACCCCAGTTCAGGATCAGGTCCTAGTTGCGAATGCTCCAGCTCAGGCACCAGTTGTGCCTATTGTGATTCCAAGCCTTCAGGAGGCTTTAGCTCAGATTCTATCAGTGTGTACCAGTTTGGCTCAGGCGATCTCAGTTACTATGACCGAAACTACTTCTCAGGCCGGGGGAGGTACTCAGACCCCTGTTGCTCGCACACTTGAGTAGGTTGTGCAGGGACTTTAGACACCGGGGGCACCACCAGCCCAGCCGGTTGTACCAGCTCAGGAGTATGTGGTACCAGTTATGTCTGACGACGAGCATAATCGATTGAGAGGTTTCGTAGACTTCAGCCTCCAACTTTCAACGATAGTGAGGGAGAGGATGCCCAGGGTTTCTTGGACAAGTGTCAGAGAATTCTTCGTACAACGGGTATTCTATAGACCAGTGGTGTAGCATTTACTACCTTTCAATTTTCTGGAGCTGCCTTTACTTGGTGGGAGGCTTATGAGAGGTGTACGCCTGTTGGTGCAACGCCCCTTACTTGGCAGCAGTTCTCTGTTCTCTTTCTGGAGAAGTATGTGCCATAGTCTCGCCGAGAGGAGCTGCGCAGGCAGTTCGAGTAGTTGCGTTAGCGAGAGATGACTATGACACAGTATGAGATGCGGTTCTCTGAGTTAGCTCGTCATACGGTCTAGTTGGTTCCCAAAAATCGATAGAGGATCAGGAGGTTCGTTGATGGCCTCACATATCAGCTTCAGATTCTCATGACTAGGGAGAGGGTGTCAGGTGCTACTTTCGAGGAGGTTGTTGACATCGCCTAGGAGATTGAGTCAGTTTGTTGCCAAGAGCGAGAGGAGTGGGAGGCTAAGAGGCCTCGGGGATCTGGTAGTTTTGGTAATGCTCTTTTGAGGGGTCAATTTTAGCACGGCAGAGGTCGTCCATTCAGGCAGGCTCAGTCAACTCCCCCAGGTCATCGTGAGGCATCATTGAGTCATGGTTCTCACAGTTCTCATCAGGGCCATTCGTCACTCAGCGCTCTTCCAGTCCAAAGTTCGTCCCGTGCTCCATCAGTTCAGGGTTCCTCCATGCCAGGTCCTTCTACTGGTCATTCCGATGCCAGGGGTTCCCTTCAGTCCCCATCTCCAGCACCGGGAGCTGTTATGAGTGTAGAGAGTTTGGGCATATGAGGAGGCAGTGTCCACGTCTTCTTGAGGGTCCGTCTCAACATAAGGGTCAGCCCTCGACTTCAGCTCCAGTTATTTTACCACTTGCTCAGGAAGTTAGGGGTGGGGGTCAGTCATCTAGGGGTCGCCCCAGAGGAGGAGGTCGATCAGGTGGTGGCTAGGCTCGTTTCTATTCCCTCCCAGGTAGACCAGATGTTGTTGCTTCAGATGCTGTGATTACAGGTATTGTCTTAGTCTGTCGCAAAGATGCCTCTGTGTTATTTGATCCCGGTTCCACCTTTTCTTATGTGTCATCATACTTTGCTCGTTATTTGGATATGCCCAGTGAGTCTCTTGTTTCACCTGTTCATGTATCTACTTCGGTGGGCGATATTGTTGTTGTAGACCGTGTGTACCGGTCCTGTGTGGTAGCTATTAGGGGTATGGCGACCCGAGTGGATCTTTTATTGTTATGTATGGTGGATTTCGATGTCATATTGGGCATGAATTGGCTATCTCCATATCATGCTATATTGGACTATCACGCTAAGACAGTGACGTTGGCTATGCTGGGTGTGCCACAGATTGAGTGGCAGGGTTCTAATGATTTTTTCTCCAGTAGGGTAATTTCATTTCTGAAGGCCCACCGAATGGTTGGAAAGGGTTGTCTTTCGTATTTAGCCTTTGTGAGGGATGTCGGTGCAGAGACTCCCAGTATTGATTCTGTTCTAGTTGTGAGGGATTTTCCCGATGTGTTTCCTGCAGACCTACCGGGTATGCCATCAGACAGAGATATTGATTTTGGTATTGACCTGGTGCTGGGCACTCAGCCCATTTTTATTCCACTGTATCGTATGGCACCAACAGAGTTGAAGGAGTTAAAGGAGAAGCTTCAGGAACTCCTTGATAAGGGGTTTATTTGGCCTAGTGTGTCGCCTTGGGGTGCGGCGGTTCTATTTGTGAAGAAGAAGGATGGTACTATGAGGATGTGCATTGATTACAAGCAGTTGAACAAGGTTACAATTAAGAACAAGTATCCCCTGCCTCGCATTGATGATTTGTTCGACAAGCTTCAGGGAGCGAGAGTGTTCTCCAAGATTGATCTCCATCCAGGTTATCACCAGTTGAAGATCAGGGACTCGAATATTCTTAAGACGGCTTTCAGGACCCAATATGGTCATTATGAGTTCTTGGTAATGTCTTTTGGGCTGACCAATGCCCCAGCAACATTTATGCACTTGATGAACAGTGTGTTCCGGCCGTATCTTGACTCATTTGTCATAGTTTTCATTGATGATATTCTGGTGTATTCGCGTAGTCAGGAGGAGTACGCGGAGCATTTGAGAGTTGTATTGTAGATATTGAGGGAGGAGAATCTTTATGCAAAGTTCTCCAAGTGTGAGTTCTGGCTCAATTCAATGGCATTCTTGGGGCACGTGGTGTCCAGTGAGGGTATTCAGGTTGATCCAAAGAAGATAGAGGCAGTCTAGAGTTGGCCCAGACCGTCCTCAGCTATAGAGATTCGCAGCTTTCTTGGTTTGGCGGGCTATTATCGCCAGTTTGTTCAGGGATTCTCATCTATCGCATTGCCCTTGACCAAGTTGACTCAGAAGGGTGCTTTATTCAGGTGTTCGGATGAGTGCGAGGAGAGCTTTCAGAAGCTCAAGACCGCTTTGACCACAGCTCCAGTGTTAGTGTTGCCATCAGCTTCAGGTTCATACACCGTATATTGTGATGATTCGAGAGTTGATATTGGGTGTGTGTTAACGCAAGAGGGTAGATTTATCGCTTATACTTCCCGTCAGTTGAAGCTCCATGAGAAGAACTACCATATTCATGATTTGGAGTTGGTTGCCATTGTTCACACGTTGAAGATTTGGAAGCATTATTTGTATTTTGTGTCTTGTGAGGTGTTTACTGATCATCGTAGCCTCCAGCACTTGTTCAAATAGATGGATCTCAATTTGAGGCAGGGGAGATGGTTGGAGTTGCTAAAGGATTATGATATTACTATTTTGTACCATCCGGGAAAGGCCAATGTGGTTGCCGATGCTTTGAGCAGGAAGGCGGTGAGCATGGGGAGTTTTGCATATATTCCAGTTGGGGAGAGAACTCTTGTAGTTGATGTTCAGGCCTTGGCCAATCAGTTCGTGAGGTTAGATATTTCGGAGCTCAGTCGGGTGTTGGCTTGTGTGATTTCTCGGTCTTCCTTATATGATAGCATCAGAGAGCGCCAGTATGATGATCCTCATTTGCTTGTCCTTAAGGACATAGTTCAGCATGATGATGCCAGAGGTGTGACTATTGGTGATGATAGGGTGTTGAGGATGCAGGGCCGGATATGTGTGCCCAATGTGGATAGGCTTCGGGAGTTGATTCTGAAGGAGGCCCATAGCTCGCGGTATTCCATTCATCCGGGTGCCGCGAAGATGTATCAGGATCTGAGACAACATTATTGGTAGAGGAGAATGAAGAAAGACATTGTGGGATTTGTGGCTCGGTGTCTCAATTGTCAGTAGGTGAAATATGAGCATTAAAGACCGGGTGGCTTGCTTCAACGAATGGATATTCCAGAGTAGAAGTGGGAGCGGATCACCATGGACTTTGTAGTTGGGCTCCCACGGACTTTGAAGAATTCGATGCTATTTGGGTGATTGTGGATCGACTGACCAAGTCCGCGTACATCATTCCTGTGTGTACTACCTATTCTTCAAAGCGGTTGGCAAAGATCTATATCCGAGAGTTTGTTCATTTGCACGGTGTCCCAGTTTCCATCATTTCAGATAGGGGCACATAGTTTACTTCGCAGTTTTGGAAGTCTATGTAGTGAAAGTTGGGCACTCAGGTGGAGTTCAGCATAACTTTTCACCCTTAGACAGACGGGCAGTCCGAGTGCATTATTCAGATATTGGAGGACATGTTGCGCGCTTGTGTCAATGATTTCGGAGGGTCATGGGATTAGTTTCTACCACTTTTGCTTATAATAACAGCTACCAGTCGAGTATTCAGATGGCTCCATATGAGGCTTTGTATGAGAGGCATGTAGATCTCCAATTGGTTGGTTTGAGCCGGGTGAGGCTAGGCTATTGGGTACAGACTTGGTGCCGGATGCTTTAGACAAGGTGAAGGTGATTCAGGAGAGGCTTCATATAGCACAGTCGAGACAGAAGAGTTATACTGACAGGAAGGTTCGGGATGTGTCTTAAATAGTTGGTGAGAAGGTATTGTTGAAGGTTTCACCCATGAAGGGTATTATGAGGTTTTGTAAGAAGGGTAAATTGAGTCCTCGGTTCATTGGGCCTTTTGAGGTGCTTCGGAGGATTGGGGAAATGGCTTATGAACTTGCTTTGCCACCCAGCTTGTCGAGTGTGCATCCGGTATTTCATGTTTCTATGCTCTGAAAGTATATTGGGGATTCGTCTCATGTTTTGGATTTCAGCACGGTTCAGTTAGATGATGATTTGACTTATGATGTGGAGCCAGTAGCTATTTTGGAGCGTCAGGTTCGAAGGTTGAGGTCAAAGATAGCTTCAGTGAAAGTGCAGTGGAGAGGTCGGCCCGTAGAGGTGGCTACCTGGGAGACCGAACGGGAGATGCGGAGCAGATATCCTCACCAATTTGAGGCTTTAGGTATGTTTCTTGACTCGTTCGAGGACGAACGTTTATTTAAGAGGGGGAGGATGTAACGACCCATCCGGTCGTTTCATGAATTACCGCTCCATTTTCCCCATTTATGCTTCTTATTGCTTTGTTCAGTGGTATTATATGTTATCGGGGTAATTGGCTTGGGTTTGGAGAGGTTTTGGTAAGGTTTGAGACACTTAGTCTCTTTTGAGTAAGCTTAAGTTTGAAAAGTCAACCGGATGTTGACTTATGTGTTAAAGGGCTCGGATGTGAGTTCCGATGGTTCGGATAGCTTCAGGAGGTGATTTGGGACTTAGGAGCGTGATCACAATGTGTTTTAGAGGTCCGGAGTAGATTTAGGCTTGAATTGGCGAAATTGAAATTTTGGCGTTTTCCGGTTGATAGGTGAGATTTTGATATAGGGGTCGGAATGGAATTTCGGGAGTTGCAGTAGGTCCTTTGTGTCATTTGGGATGTGTGTACAAAATTTCAGGTCATTCAGACGTAGTTTGATAGACTTTTTGATCGAAAGCGGAATTTGGAAGTTTTTGGAATTTTTAGGCTTGAATCCGATGTGATTTTGGTGTTTTGATGTTGTTTTGGACATTCCGAAGGTTGGAACAGGTTTGAATGAGGTTATGGGATATGTTGCCATGTTTGGTTGGGGTCTTGAATGTTGATACCCAATTTTTCCCTGTATATTTGAATATGCAAAATACTTTCAAAATAGCATATGTGTGCATGTGTAAGTATGTCCAATTGTTTTCTTAATTTTTAAAGATTTTTAAACCAATTTATTCCCCTATTTTATTCATAAAAAATCCAATAATATTTGCAAAATTATTATTTTGGTAATTCATTCATTGGATTCTCATATTTGTGCCAAAATATAGCTAAAATAATTTTTGTACATTTTTTACAAATTTATTTAGTATGTTTAAAGCTAAATTGCATATAATTGCAATATTAGTCGCTTTTTAGATTTAATTGCATTTATATCTATAAAAATTAAGCCCAGTATTTTTAATTTGATAATTATATGTTATAAATCATTTTAGTGCTTTTAATTTATTTTCAGATTTTAATTTGCTATGTTTTATAAAATAATGAGGAAAATTGACTATTTAAATGTTAGCCCCATTTTATTTCGATTATAGCCTAAATTGGACCCCAATTTGAATCCCAAATACCCTGGCCCAATTCCTATTAAACCCCGACCCAATACCGTTTAAATAACCCACCCGGACTCCCACCTAATCCCAGCCGTTGATCGTTTAGATCAACGGCTCTCATTACCCCTTTCCTAATTAAACCCAAACGACCCCCCCTAAACCCTATCATTTCCCACCATATGCCGCCTCTGAATACCCCTATTCTCTCAAATCCTCTCTACAACAACATCAGACCCTAGCCGCTGTCACCTTAATCTACCCTAATCCATGGCTCTCCAGGATCATCTAAGACCTGTATCAGCCTCCCATGGCTTCTGCGTGTTCGTTTTTGTGGTCTCATGACCAGATTCTAAAGGGGCTTGGTCCAGTCTTTGCTCAATGACTATTATCTGGTAGTTTCTGACCTTTCTCTGGACAGCCTTGGCCATTCGTGTCAAGCCTTTGACTCTCCTGCTTAGATTGATGGCTTTCGAGGCCTTTCTCATCACTTGGGGTTCTTCTGAAACCCTAATCTCTAAGGTTCTTTCGATTTCTTTCAGATCTGCTTCATATCTATGTTTGCTTTGAACTTTTAAGCACTTTTCTCAAAGTTTCTTTTAAAACTTTGCTTTCAGAACTCCTTATCTTTTCCGATTAGGGTTCTTGTTTATTTCAAAACTTTTCTTTGATTTTTGACATGTTTTGATATGTTTGCTCATATCGTTCTTCTACCTGAGTTTGCATGTTAAAAGGCCTAATTTCTTTTGACTGTTTATTAGACGATTGCTTGTTTGCTTGAGTTTTTGTCTGATTTGTTTGTTTATCCTCTTTTAAAACTCTACTATTGTTGAAAACCCTATGGCTTTGGGCGCGAGACTGTTCGTTTAAGTACGTGACTCGATTTGAAGTTCTCTTATTCCTTTGTGTGATTTTTCTGATTCTGGGTTTCTATCATCTCTAAAACTCGATTATGCTCGAAACCCTAATTTTTTTTCTTTTTCAAAAAGGATTTTCCTCACCTGCTACTGGGAGATCTTCGCATGCTTTTGATATTCTTTGTTTTCTTCACTACTGATTCAATGTGACTTGACCTACTGGACTATCATGCTTCAAATGCTGCTATCTACTGAATTTTTTGCTACTATTGCATGCTCTTTCCTTTTGCCAATAAGCTTGGCTTCGCGTGTATAGTGTTTGTGCACTCTATTTATATGCTAAGTTTCCTTCTTTGATTGATCTTCAAATTTGTGACTGATTTTAAACTTTTCCTTTGTGAAATTCTGATTTCACTCGCCTGTTAAGGTTAATTGATTTCTTTTCCTGTTTTGCCTTACTGAATCCTTTCCAAAATAAGCGTATTTCTGTACCTAGACTTAATTACTTACTCGATTGTTTTGCTACTGCTTTTATGGCAACCATCAGCCTGCTTAAAAATTGATTTCTTTCCTTATTTTGGACCTGTCACTGCGCATTAAGCAAGTGATCCCTTAATTAAAGTCAATCACTTGTATAATTGATTCTGAATTGTGACTGTTTTCATGTTTGTAGCTTATTACTTCTCTTTTACTCGTTTTCAAACAGCTATAAATACCATGTACTTCTTTTCTTTCAAACACACGAACATAAGGCATAAAACACTTGGGTTTAGACATACACTCCACTAAAATCTCTCTCTTTCTCTGTAACGACCTGACCGGTCGCTTTGAGCTTTTGCATTTCGCCCGCCAGTTCTCGGGCATGACCTGCCCCGTGTGGTGTATTATGACTTATGTAAATTGTTTGTGCTGGGTTTCAGGTTAATTAGAATGAATTTGGAAGAACAGTCTCAGTTGAAAGCTTAAAATTTGAAAGGTTTGACCAAAATTTGACTTATGTGTATTTGATCTCGGATGAGAATTTTTATGATTTGGTTAGCTCCGTTAG
Source organism: Nicotiana tabacum (assembly GCF_000715075.1). Lineage (NCBI taxonomy): Eukaryota > Viridiplantae > Streptophyta > Magnoliopsida > Solanales > Solanaceae > Nicotiana > Nicotiana tabacum. The sequence continues at coordinate 176,942,468 of NC_134082.1, read as the reverse complement.
GTGATTTGGGACTTAGGAGCGTGATCGGAATGCATTTTTAGAAGTCCGTGGATGGTTTAGGCTTGGATTGGCGAAATCGAGATTTTGGCGCTTTCCAGTCGATAGGTGAGATTTTGATATATGAGTCGGAATGGAATTCCGAGAGTTCCAGTAGTTTTGTTGTGTTATTTGGGATGTGCGTGCAAAATTTCAGGTCATTCGGACGAGATTTGATAGACTTTTTGATCGAAAGCATAATTTAAGAGTTCTTGGAGTTCTTAGGCTTGAATCCGAAGTTGATTTTGTGTTTTGATGTTGTTTGGAGTGATTCAAAAACTCGACTAGGTGTTAATGATGTTATGGGAGGTGTTGGCATGTTTGGGTTGAGGTCTGATGGCTCCGGGTGTGTTTCGGGTGAGTTTTGAGCGAGTACGGACATTTCGGAACTTAGAAAATGGATGGGGGCAGAATTGTTAGAGCTGTCCGTGGTAGAATTAGCGCTGGGCGCGCTGGCTTAGTGCTGGGCACGTAAAAGTGACCGCGGCCGCGGTCATGAAGATTTGCAGATCGTCGGTCCAACTTCGGAAGCTCATATCTTTTGATCCACAAGGAATTTTGAGATAATTCAAAAACTAAAGTTGTAGCCCTTCGTGTCTAGTTTCCAGAAAGGTAAAGATATCGCAATTGGGATATATGTAGCAAAAGGTATGGTCAAAATACTAAAGCCTATCACTGCAAAGGAAGGCCTATGCGGCCGCAGTTGTGTTTGCGCGGACCGCGGTCGTTTTGGTGCGGCCCGTGGAGGCTGGAACCTGAGGGGTACCCTATAAAAATGAGGTTTTGGGTTTTATTTAATATTTTGACCTAGAGAGCTCGGATTTTGGCAATTTTTGAAGGTTTTTCAAGAAATTCATCGGGGTAAGTGATTTTAACTCAGATTTGGCTAGAATACATGAATCTATCACTGAATTCATCATTTAATTCGTGATTTGGGATGGAATTTGGGAAGAAAATTGTGAAACCTTTCAAAATTGTAAAATGATGATTTGAAGGACCAAATGGTATCGGAATTGGATAATTTTGGTATGGATAGACTCGTGAGGATATGAGGATTCAGAAAATGTAACTTTTACCCGATTCTGAGACGTGGGCTCGGGGCTCGGGATTTGCTAATTTCGGGATTTTTGATATTTTCGAATGTTTTTGCTTGGGCTTTGTTCCCTTAGCATATTGTGACGTATTCGTTCTGATTTTGGATAGATTCGACGCACGTGGAGGCCAATTCGAGGGGCAAAGGCGTCGCGAGCTAGAGAATTAGCCAGTTCGAGGTGAGTAATGGTTGTAAATGATGTCCTGAGGGTTTGAAACCCCGGATTGCACATCGTAGTGCTATATTGAGGCAAGATACACATTGGATGATGAGCGTGTGGTCTTTCACTACTGGGGATTGTGACTTAGTCTATCTCGATTGATGATTTTACCGAATATTTGACTGAAATTCATTTGTTATCATCATGATTTGGGCTGATTGCCATATTTGGGCTTTGTGCCAACTATTTGAACCCTTCGGGGATTTTTATCACTGTTTCCTTACTGCTTGACTTATTATTTGAACTCAGTCCTGTTGATATCTACTGTTTTACAAACTCAACCACTTTTACTTAGATTTGAAACTAAAATGATATTTCTACATCATGTTTTGGGCTGAGAACTACTATTATACTATTGCCCAAGGGGCTTATGATGATTTCCGGACTGAGTGAGGCCGAGGTCCATATGTGAGGATATGCTGAGTGATATGAGGCTGAGGGCCTGAGTTACTATTTATGCCACGCGGTGGCTTGAGTGATGTGAGGCTGAGTGATATGAGGCCGAGGGCCTGAGATACTTTATATGCCATGTGGTGGCTTGAGTGATGTGAGGATATGCTGAGTGATGATGCCACGAGGTGGCTTGATATAACGCTTGGGCCGTAAGGGGCCCCTCCGGAGTCTGCACACCCACAGTGAGCGCGAGTACCCATGTGATTTGAGTGATTGATGCTATGCCCGAGGGGCTGATATGAGTGATTGTGAGGTAGCCCGAGGGGCTGATACTGTTCTGAGAGTGAGCCCGAGGGGCTGATACTGTTCTGAGTGATTGATACTGAGCACGAGTGGCTGATACTGTACTGAGAGTGAGCCCGAGGGGATGATACTATGCTGAGCGATTGATACTGTGCTCGAGAGGCGAATTTCTACTTATTATTTACCTGTTAAATGACCGGTTTTACTTGTTTTAAAAGGAATATCATTTGATTTCTTCACTGATTTACTGCTTTAAGTGATTTTACTGCTTGATATGGAATTGCTTTGTGCCTTTACATGTTTTCATACTTTCAGCCATTATTTATAATTATTACTCACTGAGTCGGAGTACTCACATTACTCCATGCACCTTGTGTGCAGATTCAGGTATGTTTTGGCTGATCGGAGCCAGAGTCATCAGAGTTTAGCAAGGTAGCTGCCGGCGTTCGCAGCACTGCTTTTCTCTCTCCTCATTTAATTAGTCTGTATTTGTACACTCCAGGCTTTTAGTCGTATTTATACCCTAGTAGATGCTCGTGACTTGTGCCACCCCGGATTGGGCATGTGTCGGGATGGTTCTTGCGGTTATTATCGTTAAATTCTGCAATTTATGAGTATTATATTATATGTTATTACCGTTTATGATGATTAACTATTTAAAAGAGGTGTTCCATTTTGGTTTGGCTGGCCTTGTCTTCACGAGAGGCACCATCACGACCGGGTTCGGGGATTGGGTCGTGACAAGTTGGTATCAGAGCCTAGGTTACATAGGTCTCACGAGTCATGAGCAAGTTTAGTATAGTCTCGCGGATCGGTACGGAGACGTCTGTATTTATCCTCGAGAGGCTGCAGAACTTTTAGGAAAACTTTATATTCTTGAATTCTTATCGTGCGTCCTTGATTCAGCTTGAATAATAACTCTTGAAATTCCTTCCATGCGTTCGTATGCGCGCATGAGCGCTCAGTATCAGATGTACATCGATGGCTTGTGATTCCCTTATCGAGGGGTAAGGTATGATCTATGTGAGTTTGATGTTGGGCCAGTCTAGAGGACTTGAGGCCGGATCTTTGCCTATGGCTTGAGCACCGAGGTGCGGATTGTGTGAGCAAGTGTTTTGAACTTATATGTGCGATATTGTCCCTATTAGTAGAAGTGATGGCTGACAACTATGTGATGAGTATGTTAGTACTACGAGAGGTATCTATATGACTTGGAAGTGACAAGGAAGGTCTGATGGATGATAGATGAAATATTAAGTGTTTGATTTCCATTGTGGTTGGATGTGTAGCCCCGAGTTATGGGCGCGTGAAGAATCTTTTCATGTCTCCTAGTTGGAGTGAAGTAAATTTCATGTTGCGGTATGAGTTCAGACTCAGGAAAATTAAGTGACTGTGTAATGTGTATGACGGTGGAAGGTATACAGAAATGTTATATTGAGGCGAAGCATGCGGGTTGTCTCCTGCGGTGTTCTGAGATTGTGTGATCCTTATGTTGTCTGTAAGAAGATCTCATTCACAAGTGAAACATATGTGTTGAAATTTAAATTTGGGTCACTTGATAGAGTGGGCTTAACTGTTACGAGAGTGAATGCGAGATTTTCATAGAGTTAAAGTACCCGATGGTCGGTGTTTCAAGAGTTTATGAATGACTAAGTCTAATCTTACTATGGTATTATGGAAGCAATAAAGTATACGCGTTATAAGTTATGGTGCATGTTTTGATCTATGGCTTTGAGCCAAGTGGGGGAGTCCGCTATTGAATAGTTGATTGCACGGCTATGTGCTCTAATGGTTCCAGTTTGAGGCGTATTTGTGAATCAGTTATGGCTCGAGTAAAGGAAATTTCAATAAAGGTTATGTTATGCCTTATGGGTGTATGAGAATTGGGGAATGACTTGAGTTGTGGTTGGTAAGGAATGCTCGGTGCATAGGGCAGGACGTTGCTTGGTTATATCGAAATGAGGTCACATTCTGCAGTGTCAGAGCGCAAATGAAGCACAGGTTGTTCGGTTCGTTTAATCAATCTAAATTCGTTTTAAGCAGAGTGGATGCTCTAGAGAATGGTCCTATTGTGTTCAAAATTTTGCATGTAACATGGATATTTTCAAGTTGTATGTGTGGTTAGGAACTGAGTTTTCCATGGAAGACGTCAAGATTTGTGGTGTTTTCTATATTAATTGTGGGATTCTATGTACTAAAATTAGGAGGTAACGAATTTAGATCCAAAGTAAGTTCTTCAGAGCGAAGTATTTAGAATGTAGTGCTTTTGGGAATATTTAAGAGAGAATATCAAGTTGAAAATGAATCAGAAGGAAATTTAGATAGATGGGGTAGCTTGATAATAGGCTGGATCAGTATGGCAAGGATATGATTAGTTCCTTGGGTGTGTACGAGGTAATGAGTTCCTACAGGTATTTTGCGGCAATGCTCTTAGGTTTTGATGGCTTGCGTAGCTTGGTTGAGTTAGAAGATTCAGTCCTGGTAGGTCTGGTTTGTGCAAGGGGAACTCGGAGAGTCCTTGATGGTTTCTACCTTGGTTGGAGATGTATATTTTCTATAGGCATGAGGAGCATGGGATGTATAGTGGTTCTTTGCTAGATAGGATCAATGGAAAGTTCTTGGCTAGTGGAATGCATAGTGGCTTGCGGTTCGGAAGGGATATGAAGTTCTCATGGTTATCCTAGAATGGTATGGGTTATGCAGTATGTTGTAAATGATTGGGAATTGTGTGCGTGAGGTTGCGGTTCAATTTTGAACAGAAAGTCATATAATTCTAGGCAACACGGGCAGTTTCAGATAATTAGAGGAACGAGTTTCAGATAATTAGAGGAACGAGCTTCAGATAATTAGAGGAAGGGTTTTCGAATGATTAAGGAAATGGTATTGCTAATTTGGGGTGATTGGATGAGGGCATATGTTTCAGAAAGGGCAATGTGATTAAGTTGGTGATACTTTGGTAGTATTGCGGCATTTTCTGGTTAGAACGACTGCTGATACTCGTGTTTGCTTGGTGGCACAGAAGAATTCTAGATTATTTCTCGTGGAATGATTGAGTATTCGAGGTATGGTATGCATTCAGATGGCGAAATTGGAACCAGATATGTGGATTCATGGGCCATATGGAGTTGAAGGCAAGAAGTTCTCATATTCAGGCTATGTGGAGGTTGTGAGTCGTGTGTATCGGCACTGTTTAGTAACTATCGGGATTTAGAGACCCGAGCGGATCTTTTGTTGCTTGGTAGGTTAGATTTTGGATGTGATATTAGGTTCAGACTGGTTGTCTCTGTATTGTGTCATTCTGGACTATTGCACTAAGGCGACATTGTTGGCTATGCCGGAAATTCCTCAGATTGAGTGGTGAGGTCCATAGGATTATGCCCTAATGGAGTGGTTTTATATTTCGAAGGCCCATCGGACAGCTGGGAAGGATTGTCTTCCTTACTTGGGCTTTCGTGATGGATATTAGTGTAGAAGCTCCTACTATTGATTTAGTTCCGGTGGTGAGGGACTTTTCGGATATGTTTCTTGTGGACGGGCATGTCGTCGGGCAAGATTGTTGATTTCGGTATTAATTTGATGTCGGGCACAATATCGTATGGCACCGACAGAGTTAAAGGAGTTGAAAAGCAACTCCAAGATTTTTGTGATAAGGAGCTCGTTGCAGGTCAATGTGGATGCGTGTCTTAATTTGAGTCGGCTTGGTTAGCTCTGAATTGTATTGTTGAGGGGTGTATTGATTCGATTGTTATTGAGCTTATTAGTAATCTGAGGAGATCCATGAGTTACCTTTCTGTGTTACAAGATGTTATGATTTGATGGTTATAGGTACATGTGGTGCGGTTCTATTGGGGTCTCGTAGTGGAAGTCGAGCGGGAAGAGTAATTGGGTGTTGCTCGGTGAATGGTGTATCAGTTATGTCCTTTCGGGTTTGCATGGTGTATGTTATTTACTTCACCGTGAGTATGATGAATTGCTTTGGTTCCAGATATCAAATTGTGCGTAGTTGCCGATTTTGAGCTAGTGACTTAAGGTGGTTCATGTGGGGCAGTATTGGATAGGATCGCACATCGTAGCGAAGTTATGTGGAGGTATGACCTTGCGGGTTAGACTCGTGTGTTTTGTTCCTATGATGTGAGATAGGTTCTCAGCCTTGTGTTGTGGTGGTATCGGTGAGCTTGAGGTACAACTCTTTTATTTGAGTCATTTTCATGATTTGAATATGTTTGGACTATTGCGTATTGATGGGTGTATTGTGCAAGTTGTGGCTTAGGCTTGTATGGATGTGTCATGTCACCAGAGTAATGTGTTGGATTAGAGGAGATCGTTGGGGATCATTAATAAATACGAACGGATGTGATTTCAGCATGTTGGAAGGATAGTATCGAGCTTTGGTTCGGAAATTTGCTGTGGTATTTGCCAAGGAAGAAGTGGCTTCATGAATGGTTGATCTGGAAATGGTTATGGCTTATCGCGTGTCTTAGTGATCATTGGCAGTATATGAAAGTGTTGGGATGAGACTTTAGTTGATAAGAGTTTTTCTATCGGTATGCGGATGTTATGTGCAGCTGTTGTGGTTAGAAGTTATCACTACAAGTGTTGAGTTATGTGGTATATCATGTGATTGCACAGGAGATAGAATATATGGTTTGTTACCGCTTGTTCGGACTTATTCACAGTATAAATGTGAAATTCTGATCGTGTCGATGATTTTAGAAGAGGAAATGTGGTTCCATAGTTCATGGACTAGGATGGATTGTGAAATTTCCATTATATTGTGTTATCGAACCTATGCGAGATAGGGTGACGTGGGATCACCCCCGGACATGTGCATGGTGAAGTTATTTAGCAATTGGTTGGCTTTTGGAACAACTCTTGGCACGTTCGAGAACGAACATATGTTTAAGTGGGGGAGGATGTAACGACCCGACCGGTCGCTTTGAGCTTTTGCATTTCACCTTCCAGTTCTCGGGCATGACTTACCCCGTGTGGTATATTATGACTTATGTAAATCGTTTGTATTGGGTTTCAGGTTAATCAGAATGAATTTGGAAGAAAAGTCTCAGTTGAAAGCTTAAAATTTGAAAGGTTTGACCAAAATTTGACTTATGTGTATTTGATCTCGGATGGGAATTTTTATGATTTGTTAGCTCCGTTAGGTGATTTGGGACTTAGGAGCGTGATTGGAATGCATTTTTAGAAGTCTGTGGATGGTTTAGGTTTGGATTGGCGAAATCGAGATTTCGGCGCTTTCCGGTCGATAGGTGAGATTTTGATATAGGGGTCGGAATGGAATTCTGAGAGTTCCTGTAGTTTCGTTGCGTCATTTGGGATATGCGTGCAAAATTTCAGGTCATTCGGACGAGATTTGATAGACTTTTTGATCGAAAGCATAATTTAAGAGTTCTTGGAGTTCTTAGGCTTGAATCCGAAGTTGATTTTATGTTTTGATGTTGTTCGGAGTGATTCGAAAACTCGACTAGGTGTTAATGATGTTATGGGAGGTGTTGGTATGTTTGGGTTGAGGTCTGATGGCTTCGGGTGTGTTTCGGGTGAGTTTTGAGCGAGTACGGACATTTCGGAACTTAGAAAATGGATGGGGGCAGAATTGTTAGCACTGGCCGCGGTAGAATTAGCGCTGGGCGCGCTGGCTTAGTGCTGGGCGCGTATAAGTGACCGCGGCCGCGGTCATGAAGATCTGCAGATCGTCGGTCCAACTTCGGAAGCTCATATCTTTTGATCCACAAGGAATTTTGAGATGATTCAAAAACTAAAGTTGTAGCCCTTCGTGTGTAGTTTTCAGAAAAGTAAGGATATCACAATTTGGACATCTGTAGCAAAAGTTATGGCAAAAATACTAAAGCCTATCACTGTAAAGGAAGGCCTGTGCGGCCGCGGTTGTGTTTGCGCGGACCGCACTGGCTTGCGTGGACCGCAGTCATTTTGGTGCGGCCTGCGGAGGCTGGAACCTGAGGGGTACCCTATAAAAATGAGGTTTTGGGTTTTATTTAATATTTTGATCTAGAGAGCTCGGATTTTGGCAAAATTTCGAAGGTTTTTCAAGAAATTCATCGGGGTAAGTGATTTTAACTCAGATTCGGCTAGAATAAATGAATCTATCACTGAATTCATCATTTAATTCGTGATTTGGGATGAAATTTGGGAAGACAATTGTGAAACCTTTCAAAAATGTAAAATGATGATTTGAAGGACCAAATGGTATCGGAATTGGATAATTTTGGTATGGTTAGACTCGTGAGGGTATGAGGATTCTGAAAATATAAATTTTACATGATTCCGAGACGTGGGCCCGGGGCTCAGGATTTGCTAATTTCGGGATTTTTGATATTTTTCGAATGTTTTCTCTTGGGCTTTGTTCCCTTAGCATATTGTGATGTATTCGTTCTGATTTTGGATAGATTCGACGCGTGTGGAGGCTAATTCGAGGGGAAAAGGCGTCGCAAGCTAGAGAATTAGCTAGTTCGAGGTGAGTAATGGTTGTAAATGATGTCCTGAGGGTTTGAAACCCCAGATTGCCATCGTAGTGCTATATTGAGGCAAAATACGCGCTGGATGATGAGCGTGGGGTCTTTCACTACTGGGGATTTTGACTTGGTCCATCCCGATTGATGATTTTACCGATTACTTGACTGAAATTCATTTGTTATCATCATGATTTGGGCTGATTGCCATATTTGGGCTTCGTGCCAACTATTTGAACCCTTCGGGGATTTTTATCACTGTTTCCTCACTGCTTGACTTATTATTTGAACTCAGTCCTGTTGATATCTACTGTTTTACAAGCTCAGCCACTTTTACTCAGATTTGAAACTAAAATGATATTTCTACATCATGTTTTGGGCTGAGAACTACTATTTTACTAATGTCCAAGGGACTTATGATGATTTCCGGACTGAGTGAGGCCGAAGGCCATATGTGAGGATATGCTGAGTGATATGAGGCCGAGGGCCTGAGTTACTATTTATGCCATGCGGTGGCTTGAGTGATGTGAGGCTGAGTGATATGAGGCTGAGGGCCTGAGATACTTTATATGCCACGCGGTGGCTTGAGTGATGTGAGGATATGCTGAGTTATGATGCCACGAGGTGGCTTGATATAGTGCTTGGGCTGTAAGGGGCCCCTCCAGAGTCTGCACACCCATAGTGAGCGCGGGTACCCATTGTTCTGAGTGATTGATGCTATGCTCGAGGGGCTGATATGGGTGATTGTGAGGTAGCCCGAGGGGCTGATATTGTTCTAAGAGTTAGCCCGAGGGGCTGATAATGTTCTGAGTGATTGATACTGAGCCCGAGGGGCTGATACTATGCTGAGCGATTGATACTGTGCCCGAGAGACGGATTTCTACTTGTTATTTACCTGTTAAATTACCAGTTTTACTTGTTTTAAAAGGAATATCATTTGATTTCTTCACTAATTTACTACTTTAAGTGATTTTACTACTTGATATGGAATTGCTTTGTGTCTTTACGTGTTTTCATACTTTCAGCCATTATTTATAATTATTACTCACTGAATCGGAGTACTCACATTACTCCATGCACTTTGTGTGCAGATTCAGGTATGTTCTGGCTGATCGGAGGAAAAGTCATCAGAGTTTAGCAAGGTAGCTGCCGGCGTTCGCAGCACTGCTTTTCTCTCTCCTCATTTAATTAGTGTGTATTTGTACACTCTAGGCTTTCAGTTGTATTTATACCCTAGTAGATGCTCGTGACTTGTGGCACCCTGGATTGGGCATGTGTCGGGATGGTTCTTGCGGTTATTATCGTTAAATTCTGCAATTTATGAGTATTATATTATATGTTATTACCGTTTATGATGATTAACTGTTTAAAAGAGGTGTTCCGTTTTGGTTTCGTTGGCCTTGTCTTCACGAGAGGTGCCATCACGACCGGGTTCGGGGATTGGGTCGTGACATTCTCTGTTGCTACTTGTATTGCTGCCTTACCTAGCCGGCTGAAAGCCAAGGCTAGGCTGTGGGAAGTTTGCTTATTTTTCCTACATTTGCATCTTTATTGGTATATTCTAATTTAGCTTCTACATCAAAACAACATGCTTTTCTATTTTTTCTTGCATTGTTTCCTGTCTCCTGTTTGTATTTAACCAAGTTCCACTATTAAGCATGCTGTAATCTGCTCTTTCCTGATTCTGAGTTAATGTTTTGCCATTACTTATCATGATTTGTGAATCCTAAATCACCACCCCAATGTGTTTAATACTTGTGGTTGGTTTGGGGCATGACAACATTGGACATTGTTGTGCATGACCCAAACCCGATTCCCCTGGGATTATAACCTCTATGTTTCCTCCATATGTTGTGTGTTCTGATTGTTTTATAAGCATGTCAGCACCTTCTATTGTTGTACATGACCAAAACTGATCCATGCCTAAGTGCATGGGCTCCTTGCAATGGATTCCCAACCTTTGACCCCCCTTTGTATGAAGTTATTAACTCTATGTGTTATTGATTACTGTCTCCCTATCACCCATTACCTTCTCCTTTGTCCCTTCAGTTTTGAAACTCTGTTCCTGCACTTTCACTATCTTCTTAGAACTTAAGTTCTACCCCCCTTGTGTGAGTCTTGCCTTGGGACCCATGAGCTCCTTATGAACTTGGAGACATAAGGGCTGGCACTCCCACACTGCACTCATTTCTATTCTGGTTATGTAACTTGGGTGTGAGCACTGCCCGGGGCCCTATTGAGACCCTTAGGGAACTTTGACACACTCAAGTCTGAGAAAGGCTTTGAATCAATGGCATATGAGGTGGTTTATTCCATAACTCAGAGATGAAATCAAGAGTCAGGCTTCCTCTGGTTGTAACTTTTCTTTGAACTTTTCTGATGTATTTCATTATTTTTGGTTTGTAATAACTTGTAATAAACACTTGGGGATGGCTAGTGAAAAATGTTGGGAAATCATGTATGCTCAAGGGTAGAAATCATGCCTATAAGACTGTTTTTTTATTCCGCGTGTTCAATTCTGCATTTTAGACACCATATCTATAGGGTTTATCTTAATTTCTTCATGATCAATTTCACATCTAGATAACTTGCCTATAGGACTTATTTAAAATTCTGCATGCCACTTACATATCATGCTTTAGGTTCTAAACGGCTATAAGTAAGTATCATGTTCATGATGTTGAAATCATTCAATGTTAGATATCATGCCTATAAGGATTAAAATCAGCAACATTAGATACCATCGCGTACAGAATTTAGAGTTAGTTTAAATCAATCTATTCTGAACCGGTTTTAAATAACCTAATTCCCTTATTTAACGAGGTTTAGCAAGCATGCCTATAGGATTTCAAACAATTCGTTTTGAGTTATTATTGTTTCACCACATTCCGAACCACATTCTGAATCAATTAGCTATAGGACCTCATCTAACACTTAGGCAAGCCTTAGAGTAATAACCATAAAATTGAATCTGCTTTTGTTAATTGCTACAACCAGCGGGCAGGCCTAACTCGGACTTCTTATCTGAGTTATGTAATTGACTGATCTGCCTTAATGATCAAACTCCCCTCGTCTTTAGTATTTTAATCATACCTAGAAGTATGTGCAAGTCATGCTATTTATGTGTTTTTGTTTGAGGAGGTGTATATGGGCCTTTATCTATTTATATGTTTCCCCCAACATGCATTATATGTGTTTTGTATGTCGCTTTAGATTTTTACCTTTTGAAACCAAAATCAGCCTAATATCCCTCCCCTTTAGGAAATAGTAGTCCTAAGCTCCTCCGAGACTGATAGGAATGGGACAGGTAATAGCATGCAATAGTGATCGAGACCAATCTGTGCTTTAAATACCTTAACGGGGTAGGAAAGGTAGATATGGATATGATGACCGGTGCACTAATACCACGTGTATCCCCTCTTTTGAGGAGTGTCATACCGGGTATTGCATTGATGTGATTCATATTAAATATAAACCTAGGACCCTTTCCCTTTTATTTGCAAACTTCCTTTCAAAACTCTTCTTTTAATTATACCTTCTCTTATGTATTTAATCTAAATCCCCTCTTATGTGAGCCTTATCAGTTTACTTTTTAATTACACAAATTCACAATAAACTATCTGGTCGGAAACCACACTAGTGGATCTTGAGGGGTGTCTAACACCTTCCCTTTAGGATGATTTCAAGCCCTTACCCTATCTTTGGTTATTCAATCGAACTTAGAATTGAACCCTATTGGTGTCCTAATGCACCTTAAATCATTAGGTGGTGACTCTTCAAATGCAAAACCCACTTCCCAAAAGGAACGAGTTGTCCCAACCAAATGCCATAAACCCGATTTTGTGAGTAAAAGGGTGTGCGACAGCATGGCGACTCTGCTGAGGATTTTAGGCTTTTACCATTTCAGACTATTATTGTGAATTCATACCTTTTTATGTGCAGTTACTTGTTTAATTCCTTTAAGCATTCAATTCCCTTTTCAATTGCAAAATTGACTTGTCTTTTTGTTTCTTTCCTTATTACTGCTTTAAATTTTCAAACTGCTGTATTTACTGCTTCCTTAACGTGCAAATACGTGCCAACATGCTTTTAATTATTGCATACTCATGCTCAACATCATATTCTACTCGTGCCAAATAAATACCATAGCGACGCTTATAATGAGTGGTTGCGCTCTTCCTATACTATTACCCCCTAAATTTGAAAAGGCATATTTGCGATAAAATTAGTCGATCAGCGGTGCAGTCAACAGTTTCGTGCCTTCCCCCTTGAGTTGTCCGCTCAAGAGTACTAGTCTAAAACCCCATAGAAACCTTACTCTGTTCAAGTTGTGCATGCATCATGGTCAAACCTAGCTGGGTCAGTTATGTTGTCCACATAATGATCCTTTAAGATAGCCTTATCCAAAGTCCATCGGGTTTCCCTAAACCCAAATGGCCACCACCACGTTCTGTGCATTTATTTGAAGAACTAAATGCTTTATGCTAATTGTTGGTATTAAATAGTCGAGTCTGGTGGAGGTAAGGTCCTAACCCTTTTGTTTTACAAAAAATGAGGCACGAGGTCCCCAGTTTTGGTATGATTAGAACACCCCCACTCTTGCTAGACTGGTGGAGGAGTCTTCCATCAAATGACCAAATCAACGAGCGGAAAGAGAGGGCTGCCAAAGCTAGCAAAAAGTTGGAATATCTGGAGTACAGTCTGCTGGAATTGGAAGGGAAAGTGAGGAAGAGAGTCACCGACTGCCAGAATGCCGAGAGAAATGAAGGAGAACACATGGCAAAGGCATTTTTATTGGTGAACCTACTCGAACTAGAGGATTTGATCAACAAGAGCATTCAACCCGAGGAAGGTCCTTCTGGGACCAAATAGATAGGATTTTTATCTTTTTGCTTTATGAAATGTAATAAGGCCAATGACCATTAGTGATTTTTCATTTCTTGTTTATTTAGTGTCAATTTGGCATTCGTCTACTTTTTATCAATAAAATGAGGCATTTAGCATTCTAAGTTCTTCAAATTAATTTATCGCTAGGCCTACCTCGGGCACAAAGAGGTTCCAAATTAGGACACGTTTTACATCTCGCACTATGTGTTTAAATATTGCAATACTTCCTATAATCCTCATTAACTTGGTTACCTTTTTGTTTTTACTTTTGTTTTATTATTCCCCTCCCCAAAGGTTAGTTCGTGCACTCTGACAACATCATCCTATTCCACGAGATTCAGGGCCCTCCACCCACTCCTCCTCTTAGTCCTGTCAAAAACAAGAACAAAGAGAAGATGGAAGATTTGAACAACTTCAGAAAAAAGAACACAACTGAACGGGTAGAGGTCGCTCATGGTCATAGTACTCAGGTTCCTAAGGAAAATGCATCCCAACTTGAACAAAAGCTGCTGAAATTCCAAGAAGACTGTCATTTTCCCTCACCACTCCAGATATTAATTTCCCAAATGCTCAGAACCCTACACCTCCGCAGAATATCCTAAAGCAACAAAACCATCCTGCTCCTGACCATCATTGCAACACCTGCCATACCTCAAACAACACCTCGTTGCTTATCCTAGAACTCCAAAACTCCACAAATGACCACTTTCACACCCACCATAACACCCTCATCTACGTGGAGATTGTGCCACACTCCACCTAACCCGAGTCTGATGATAAGGACTTGCTCATCAGGAACCTTGTCGAAGAACTTAAGAAATTGACTAGCCGGATTCAAGGCGTCGAAGGAAGCAAGGAAATTGAAGGGCTGAACTATGAAGATCTTTGCATACAACCCGATGTCGAACTGCCCAGGGGGGTACAAACCTCCGAAGTTCGAAATGTTTGATGGTACAGGGGATCCAAGGGTCCATTTAAGAACGTAGTGTGACAAACTGGTTGGAGTAGGGAAAGACGAGAGAAGCCGCATAAAGCTTTTCATGAGGAGTTTGAAAGGAGATGCTTTGTCTTGGTACATCAGCCAAGATCCGAAGAAGTGGTCAAGCTGGGTAAGCATGGCGTCCGACTTTATGGATAGGTTTAGGTTTAACACAGAGAAAGCGCCGGATGTGTTATATATTCAGAATCTAAAGAAGAAGCCTACAGAAACATTTCGCGAGTATGTTACTCGCTGGAGGTCTGAAGCTGCTAAGGTCAGACCTGTCTTAGAAGAGGAACAAATGAACAAATTCTTTGTCCGGGCCCAAGACCCACAGTATTATGAGCGACTGATGATGATTGAGAGCCACAAATTTTCTGACATTATCAAACTAGGTGAAAGAATTGAAGAGGGTATCAAAAGCGGTATGGTTACAAACTTCGAGGCCTTGCAAGCTACAAATAAGGCCTCACAGTCCGGTGGTGTGTCCAAGAAAAGGGACGTGGGGGTCATAATGGTTGCACAGAGAACCAAGTCTCCCATCAAATACCAAACTTATCCAACACCTCCACTCATATATCAACCAACTCCGAACTGCCAAGCACCATCACCATCCTATCAAGCTCCGTCACCCACTTATCAATCGCCTCCACCTCCCACATATCAGCATACTTCACCCAGATATTCCCAACCCGCATATGTCTACCAAACCTACAATGCTCATCCATCCCACTATCAATCACCTCCTACACGCCAAAACTTCCCTAGACCTCGACCAAATTTTGATTCCAGACCTCCGAAATAATATACAACCATTGCTGAACCTATTGACCAGTTGTACGAGAGACTCAAAGCTACTGGTTATGTCACCCCCATCCTTGCTGCAACTCATGAGAACCCTTCTCAGTGGGTTAACCCAAACAAATCCTACGTATACCACTCCGGCATGAAAGGGTACACCATCGATGAATGTCGTTACTTGAAAGAGACTTTAATTGATAACAAGATTATTGTGGCAAAGGAACCCACTCCAAATGTCCGCAACAACCCTATGTCAGACCATAAGGGTGGAGGTATCCACAATTGAAATAGAGGATGATTGGGATCCAGAGGGATCAATCGGGTTGATCGCAGCCCCAAAGAAGCCAATAGTTACTCTTAATACCATCATAGTCCAGATTTAGTCGTCCGGAGACGTTGAGGTAAATATGTCTGTGCCACTTGAGTTTGAAACAACGTCATCTGCAAAAATACCAGTGCCAATTGAGGTCGAATTCGTGTCTCCAGCAAATGTACCCACACCATTTGAAGTTGCAGTTTTACCACCCAAGGCACATGCTCCGTTCAGAGTGAGGATAGCCACGCCGATCCCAGTGGCAATATCGATCATGACCCCATTCCATACAAAGGCTGTACCCTGGGATTATACAGTCGAGGCAAGGAGTAAAGGCAAGGTTAGGTTCGAAGAGACTATTGCAGCACATGGTATGACAAGAACCGGTAGAGTTTATACCCCATAACATCTGGCTGAGTCAAGCAAGTATGCTTCTAATCGGTCACCCATCATTGAGACAGGTCCAGACAATCTTTGGAGAAAGATACAGGCCAAGGAATACTCAGTCATCGACCAGTTGAACAAAACACTGGCGCAAATCTCCATTCTTGCTTTGCTACAAAATTCCGAAACATGCAAGAATGCTCTATTGAGGGTGCTGAGTGAAGCATACATGCCAAGCAACATCACTGGCGGAGAAATGGCTAACATGGTAGGACAGGTATTGGAAAGTCATAAAATTACTTTTCATAAGGATGAGCTGTCACCTGAAGGGTTGAGTCATAACAAGGCACTGCACATCACCGTGCAATGCGAAGACTATTTTATCACCAGAATCCTAATCGATGGAGGTTCCAGTCTCAACATCTATCCACTGATAACACTCTAGAAGTTGGGTAAAGGATTGCACGAGATAAAGGATGGAGCAATCAATCTGAAAGACTTCGACGGCTCCCAGAGGTCCACTATTAGGGAGATTAGTCTATGTTTACAAATGGGGCCAACCTGGTTCGATGTTGATTTCTAGGTGATAGATATGCCAGCATCTTACAATCTGCTATTGAGACGACCATGGATCCATGCCTCTGGGACCGTAGCATCAATACTGCATCAGCCAGTAAAATTTGAATGGAATCATCAAGAGGTGATCATTCACGGCAATGGGAGCAACCCTATATATAGTCGCCAGACCATTCCGGCAATCGAAGGGAGAAGGAAGCTGGGTGGAAAGACTTACCATCACATTGAACGGGTAAATGCTGTGGACAAAGACAAATGGTGGGATAACAAGATCGAGAGTATACTGAATTGGAGTGGGTACGAACCTGGCAAGGGGCTCGGCAAGAACCTCCAAGGAATCACTAAGCCCATAAAACGCAAGAAACATGGCACCACTTTTGGTACGGGATATGAGTACACCTAGGAAGAATTCAACAACTGGTCGCCACCATGGCACGGTCCTTACTAACCGCTGGGGCAGGCAATACCACGTTTGTAGCAAACTTTCTAGCCGACCGATATTATTTATGGGTCAGATGAGGAGGAAGCACTGACAGCGGTGAAGAACTTGTTCTTAGGAGACAATGACATGGACTGTTGTGTTGTTCTCGAGGAGGAGGGGGAGGAAGGCCCTTCCATACAAGCTGTAAGCAGAGGTGCACGTCTCAATAACTGGACCATCAGGATAATCAGTGCCCGACGAGCCTCGGGGTAGCAAGGATAAAAAAAGCACTGTTTTATTTACTAAAAGATTTTATTTTTCGCATATTTTTCAATTCCCGCAAATAAGATTTACAATGTTCAAAACGATTATGCAATTTATTAAAACATTTTGATTTTCCCTATGAATCAACACTCATTATTACTTCTTACTTCTCTCTCATTATTTTACTTATACATCATTACTATTACTTATCTTGATGAACCAATGAGTGTGACATGTAATGAGACAACGCAACAAACGGACATAGATTCAGATGAAGATGACATACCAAAAGAGATTGTTAAAGAAGTTGAGAATTTTAAAACAGACCGAAGTCCAATCTGGACGAGACTATGATTGTTAACCTAGAGATTCGGAAAACGTCAAAGAAGCATGAATCAGCATCCACTGTTCGCCATCAGAAAAGAAGGAATACATAGATTTTCTAAAGGAATATAAGGACATATTTGCCTAGTCGTATGATGATATGACTGGTCTGAGTACTTTTATTGTCGCTCACAAATTGCCAACTGATCTAATATGTCCGCCGGTAGAGCAAAAGCTCAGAAAGTTCAAGCCTAATATGAGTCTTAAAATCAAGGAGGATGTCACTAAGTAGGTCAAAGCTAAAGTTCTCAGGGTAGTAGAATACCCAACATGGTTAGCCAACATTGTGCCAGTACCAAAGAAGGACGGGAAAGTCAAAGTCTGTGTCGACTACTGGGATCTCAACTGGGTCAGTCCGAAAGATGACTTCCCTTTGCCAAACATACATATTTTGATTGACAATTGTGCCAAGCACGAGTTGCAATCATTTGTAGATTGTTTCGCTGGTTATCATCAGATCTGGATGGATGAAGAAGATGCTGAAAAAATGGCTTTCACTATGCCATGGGGAATGTATTGTTACAAGATGATGACGTTTGGGCTAAAGAATGCTGGGGCCACTTACATGAGGGCCATGACTACCATTTTCCATGATATGTTACACAAGGAGATAGAGGTGTACGTAGATGATGTTATCATCAAGTCCAAGAAGGCCACGGATCACAAGGAAGACTTGAGGAAGTTCTTCAATAGACTGCGAAGGTACAACCTGAAACCGAATCCCGCAAAGTGTGCATTTGGGGTCCCTGCTGGAAAATTACTTGGGTTTATTGTGAGTCACCAAAGAATAGATCTGGATCCATCAAAAGTCAAAGCCATTCAAGAATTACCACTGCCAAAGAGCAAGAAGGACGTGATGAGTTTCCTAGGAAGACTTAACTACATCAACCGGTTCATAGCACAGTCTACAGTCATCTGTGAGTCAATCTTTAAGATGTTGAAAAAGGATGCCGCTACCAAATGGACTGATGACTACCAAAAGGTCTTCGACAGAATCAAGGAATACCTGTCAACACCACCAGTCTTGGTCCTGCCTGATCTAGGTAGACCTTTATTACTCTACCTTGCAGTATTTGATGGAGTTTTCAGTTGCATTCTAGGACAACATGATGAAACGAGGAGAAAGGAGTAGGCCATTTATTACCTCAGTAAGAAGTTCACCCCGTATGAGGCTCGGTATTCTCTGTTAGAGCGCACCTGTTTTGCTTTGACTTGGGTAGCTTAGAAGCTGAGGCACTACTTCTGTGCCTATACTACATATCTCATATCGAGGATGGATCCTTTGAAGTACATCTTCCAGAAGCCCATGCCCACTGGCAAGCTAGCCAAGTGGCAAATCCTGTTGAGTGAGTTCGACATTGTCTACGTGACTCAGAAAGCAATCAAGGGTCAGGCATTGGTAGATCACCTTGCTAAAAATCCCGTAGATGGAGAATATGAACCCCTGAAAACGTATTTTCCTGACGAAGAGGTATCATTCATAGGAGAAGACATTGTAGAATCCTATGATGGTTGGAGAATGTTTTTTGATGGAGCGGAAAATTTCAAAGGAATTGGCATAGGAGCAGTCCTAGTATCTGAAACCGGTCAGCATTATCCGGTGTCTGCCAAACTTAGGTTACCGTGCACCAACAATATGGCTGAATATGAAGCTTGCATCTTAGGGCTTAAAATGGCCATCGATATGAACATTCAAGAGTTGCTAGTGATCGGAGATTCAGACTTGCTTATACATCAGGTACGAGAAGAATGGGCGACAAAGAACTCCAAGATACTCCCGTATTTGCATCATGTACAAGAACTGAGAAAAAGGTTCACGAAGACAGAGTTCCAACATATTCCTAGGGTCCAGAATGAGTTCGCTGATGCATTAGCTACCTGTCATCCATGATACAACATCCAGACAAAAATTTCATTGATCCCATTCCAGTAAAAATCCATGATCAGCCGGCTTACTATGCCCATGTCAAAGAAGAAGCAGATGGAAAGCCTTGGTTTCATGATATCATGGAGTATTTGGCAAAAGGCGAGTACCCAGAACTTGCAAATCCTACTAAAAAACGCACACTTCGGAGGTTGTCCGAAAATATCTTTCACAACGGAGGAATCCTGTATAGGAGAACTCCTAATTTGGGATTATTAAGGTGTGTTGATGCAAAGGAAGCATCCAAGCTACTGGAGGAAATTCACGCTGGGACCTTCGGTCCACATATGAGCGGCTTTGTCTTAGCAAAGAAGATACTCTGAGCTGGTTAGTTTTGGATGACTATGGAAACGGACTGCATCTAGTATGTCCGAAAATGCCACCGCTGTCAGATACATACGAACACGATAAAGGTACTTCCAAATGGGCTTAATGCAACAAGCTCACCATGGCCATTCACCGCCTGGGGGATGGATGTTATTAGACCAATCGAGCCTGCCGCTTCCAATAGACACAAGTTTATCCTAGTAGCAATCGACTATTTCACAAAATAGGTCGAAGCAGTATTTTTCATAGCAGTAACCAAGAAAGTCGTGACGGACTTTGTCCGTGACCGCATCGTTTGTCGATTCGGGATTCCAAAGTCAATCATTACTGATAATGGCTCCAACCTCAAAAGTGACTTGATGAAAGCTATGTGTGAAATTTTCATGATCAACCACAAGAATTCTACAGCCTACAGACCTCAGATAAATGGAGTCGTAGAAGCCGCCAACAAGAATATCAAGAAGATATTGAGGAAAATGATAGAGAAGCATAAACAGTGGCACGAGAAGTTATCATTTGCTCTATTAGGGTATGGCACCACAGTCCGCACATCAACCGGGGCAACCCCCTATATGTTGGTTTATGGTACAGAAGTTGTCATTCTCGCTGAGGTAGAAATCCCTTCCTTAAGGATCATACAAGAAGTTGAGCTCGACGACGCAGAATGGGTAAAAAGTTGTTATGAACAACTAGCTCTTATAGACGGAAAAAGAATGAATGCAGTTTGCCATGGTCAACTTTATCAGAACAGATTGTCCAGGGCCTTCAACAAAAGAGTCAAACCGAGACAGTTCACACTGGGGCAGATGGTGTTAAAGAAAATTTTTTCGTATCAAGATGAAGCCAAAGAGAAGTTCTCTCCCAACTGGCAGGGTCCATACATGGTTCACCGGGTCCTGACAGGAGGAGCCCTCATACTTGTAGAAATGGACGAACAGGTCTGGCCAAAACCAATCAACTCAGATGCAGTCAAGCGTTACTATGTGTAATCTTTATGCCTTCCTATATGATGTAAATTGATTTATGCCTGACCTGATTCCCTTTTAAGAGAGGATACGTAGGAAGCCCTATGGGTTCGGTCATAATTCAATAAAATCTTCATTTCCTCCCGCAATTGGAAACTGGGGCAGAATTTTGAGGAGGACCCTCAAAATTCCATATCAAGAGAGGTTGCAATGTCTTGAGCCACGTCGTAGCCGTCGGTTCATCTAAAGTTGTTTTTTTAATTATATATACTTATGACATATTTTTTTACTAAATCATGCATGTTTATTACTGAAATTGCCTTGTTTAGCAACGCTACCCCAATAATGCAAATAGTATCCCCAGATCAAAGCCGAGTAGATCAAGCAGAGCCAGCGGGGATACAAACTAACCTTCCCCCTTACAAAACTTATGATTTTTCTTTGAACGCAGGCACTTGGATTACGAAAACATCAGACGTACTATACACCCACAGAACTGTCGCACTTACTCACATTTTCCATCCATACACACCGATGACGTTTCGTGCAGTCACAATATCGCAATCTACTATCAGTTAAGAAAGCTCTGTTACCGCTTGCCACATTATTTCTTACATAAGGCTACCATTTTGCCTTCCGAGACTAAACATTGTCTCCATCTGCATCTCTGCATTGCATAAGGCTACTATTCTTCCTTCTGAGACTAAACGATGTCTCCATCTACATTTTTTGCATTGCATAAGGCTACCATTCTGCCTTCCGAGGTAAGCTCTACCTCCTACTGCATCTGCATGGCTAAAAGATTGCCACCTACTGCATCTGCATGGCTGAAAGATTGCCACCTTATCTACATTTGCATGGCTGAAAGATCGCCACCTACTGCATCTGCATAGCTGAAAGATCGCCACCTACTGCATCTGCATGGCTGAAAGATCGCCTCATCTATATTTTCATAGCTGAAAGATCGCCACATCATCTACATTTTCATAGCTAAAAGATCGCCACATCATCCACATTTGCATGGCTGAAAGATCACCACCTCATCTACATTTGCATGGCTGAAAGATCGCAACATACTACATTGCATTGCTGAAAAATCGCCATATATTGCATTTGCATGGCCTGAAAGATCGCCAAATACTGCACCTCATGGGCTGAAAGATCGCCAAATTATCCAAAGACATCATCATTCGGAGGCACCATTTTCGTAGCCCGAGAACACCATGTCATGGCCTGAAGACTCCTTTTAATCTTTTGCATATCATTATTCAAAGGCATCATGGTTCAGAGGCATCATCCTCACAGCCCGAGAGCATCATTTCATGGCTTGTGAATCCTTTATTATACGCTTCATGGCCTAGGACATCATGGTCTAAGGACGTCATTCTAACCGTCCAAAGACAACCTTCATTGTCCGACAGGAATTTGCATCATGTCTAAATTTATGCACAATATATTCTTGTATTGCTTACTTGCAGGTAAACCGACGAGCAACGGCCATCTCAGCAGGAGCGATCCTGCTCCAATTCCTGCAGCCCTATTAGACCTTAACCGTTCACCCCGTCTTGGATATTGCGTTCGTTCTTGAAAAGTCTCCATCGGCATACTCCGCCGACGGATCCTGAACTACATCTGGACTGATTCTTGTAAAACCAAGGATATGTAGGCAATTCAGAAACCAGGGCGCGTCTTAAACCTCTTCGAACCGTTTCGCTCGGTAAATATTGGCCATCATATCTTTACCCGACAACTCTTTCATCCTTCCTGAGTAAAGAGGGGTAGTTGTTGATACCCAATTTTTCCTGTATATTTTAATATGCAAAATACTTATAAAATAGCATATGTGCGCAAATATAAGTATGTCCAATTGTTTTCTTAATTTTTAAAGATTTTTAAACCAATTTATTTCCCTATTTTATTTATAAAAAATCCAATAATATTTCCAATATTATCATTTTGGTAATTCATTCATTGGACTCTCATATTTGTGCCAAAATATAGCTAAAATAATTTTTGTACATTTTTCACAAATTTATTTAGTATTTTTAAAGCTAAATTGCATAGAATTGCAATATTAGCCGCTTTTTAGATTTAATTGCGTTTATATCTATAAAAATTAAGTCCAGTATTTTTATTTTGATAATTATATGTTATAAATCATTTTAGTGCTTTTAATTTATTTTCAAAAATTAATTTAATATTTTTTATAAAATAAATGGGGAAAATTGGCTATTTAAATGTTAGCCCCATTCTATTTCGATTATAACCTAAATTGGACCCCAATTTGAATCCCAAATACCCTGGCCCAATTCCTATTAAACCCCGACCCAATACCATTTAAATAACGCACCCGGACTCCCACCTAATCACAGTCGTTGATCGTTTAGATCAACGGCTCTCATTACCCCTTTCCTAATTAAACCCAAACGAAACCCCCTAAACCCTATCATTTCCCACCATACGTCGACTCTGAATCCCACTCTTCTCTCAAATCCTCTCTACAACAACATCTGACCCTAGCCACCGTCACCTTAATCTACCCTAATCCGTGGCTCTCCAGGATCATCTAAGACCTGTATCAGCCTCCCATGGCTTTTACGTGTTCGTTTCTGTGGTCTCATGACCAGATTCTAAAAGGGCTTGGTCCATCCTTTGCTCGATGACTGCTCTCTGGTCTTTTTTGACCTTTCTCCGGCCAGCCCTGGCCATTCGATTCAAGCCTTTGACTCTCCTGCTTAGATCGATGGCTTTCAAGGCCTTTCTCATCACTTAGGGTTCTTCTGAAACCCTAATCTCTAAGGTTCTTTCGATTTCTTTTAGATCTGCTTCAAATATATGTTTGCTTTGAACTTCTAAGCACTTTTCTCGAAGTTTCTTTTAAAACTTTGCTTTCAGAACTCCTTATCTTTTCTGATTTTGGTTCTTGTGAAGTTATTTCAAAACTTTTCTTTGATTTTTGACATGTTTTGCTATGTTTGCTCATATCATTCTTCTACTTGAGTTTGCATGTTAAAAGGCCTAATTTCTTTTGACTGTTTATTAGACGAATGCTTGTTTGCTTGAGGTTTTGTCTGATTTGTTTGTTTATCCTCTTTTAAAACTCTACTATTGTTGAAAACCCTATGGCTTTGGGCATGAGATTGTTCGTTTAAGTACGTGACTCGATTTGAAGTTCTCTTATTCCTTTGTGTGATTCTTCTGATTTTGGGTTTCTATCATCTCTAAAACTCGATTATGCTCGAAACCCTAATTTTTTTTCTTTTTCAAAAAGGGTTTTCCTCACCTGCTACTATGAGATCTTCACATGCTTTTGATATTCTATATTTTCTTCACTACAGATTCAATGTGACTTGACCTACTGGACTATCATGCTTCGAATGCTGCTATCTACTGAATTTTGTGCTACTATCGTATGCTATTTCCTTTTGCCAATAAGCTTGGCTTCGCGTGTATAGTGTTTGTGCACTCTATTTATATGTTGAGTTTCCTTCTTTGATTGATCTTCAAACTTGTGACTGATTCAAACTTTTCCTTTGTGAAATTCTAATTTCACTCGCCTGTTAAGGTTAATTGATTTCTTTTCCTGTTTTGCCTTATTTAATCCTTTCCAAAATAAGTGTATTTATGTATCTAGACTTAATTACTTACTCTATTGTTTTACTACTACTTTTATGCAACTATCAGCCTGCTTACAAATTGATTTCTTTCCTTATTTTGGACTTGTCATTGCCCGTTAAGCGAGTGATCCCTTAATTAAAGGCAATCACTTGTAGAATTGATTCTTAATTGTGATTGTTTCCATGTTTGTAGCTTTTACTTCTCTTTTAATCATTTTCAAAAAGCTATAAATACCATGTACTTCTTTTCTTTCAAACACACGAACACAAGGCATAAAACACTTGGGTTCAGACACACACTCCACTAAAATCTCTCTCTTTCTCTGTTGCTACTTGTATTGCTGTCTTACCTAGCCGGCTGAAATCCAAGGCTAGGCTGTGGGAAGTTTGCTTATTTTTCCTGCATTTGTATCTTTACTGGTATGTTCTAATTTAGCTTCTGCATCAACAACAACATGCTTCTCTATTGTTTCTTGCATTCTTGTCTGTCCCATGTTTGTATTTAACCAAGTTCCACTATTAAGCATGCTATAATCTGCCCTTTCGTAATTCTGAGTTAATGTTTTGCCATTACTTATCATGACATATGAATCCTAAATCCCCACCCCAATGCGTTTAATACTTGTGATTGGTTTTGGGCATGATAGCATTGGACATTGTTGTGCATGACCCAAACCTGATTCCCCTGGGATCATATCCTCCATGTTTCCTCGAGATGTTGTGTGTTCTGATTGTTTTATAAGCATGTCAGCACCTTCTATTGTTGTACATGCCCAAAACTGATCCATGCCTAAGTGCATGGGCTCCTTGCAATGGATTCCCAACCCTTGACCCCCCTTTGTATGAAGTTATTAACTCTATGTGTTATTGATTACTGTCTCCCTATCATCCCTTACCCTCTCCTTTGTCCCTTCAGTTTTGAAACTCTGTTCCTGCACTTTCACTATCTTCTTAGAACTTAAGTTCTTCTCCCTTGTGTGAGCCTTGCCTTGGGACCCATGAGCTCCCTCTGAACTTGGACACTTAAGGGCTGACACTCCCATACTGCACTCATTTTTATTCTGGTTATGTAACTTGGGTGTGAGCACTGTAGGCATATGATTTTTGACCCTCCCCACGATTTTACACATTTTTAGAGTAAAATATTTAGTTTAGGTTTAATATCGTTATTTAAATAGTTTTGACTCTTTTACTTTAGTTTATCATAAAAAATAAAAATTACAAAAAAATAAAACAAATATTTTCATCTTTAGGTTAAAACCAATTAGTATATTTATATTTATAGTATTATAACATTTGAAAATACAAAAAAATTAGTTTCACTCGTAGTATTTAGTTTTATATTAGTTTATTTTAATTTAGAGTAATTTTTACATTTTTATAGATACATTGTATTATTTGGTCTTTTTAGCCTAAGTTCAAACCCAAAAGACATGGTCCAACCCAATTACCCTTGGCCCATTCTTCTCATCTAATTAGCCTATTTAAGTGCATGATTTAATCCTACCCATCTATTTCCTTCTAATTCAATGGTCATCATACCTTCCCACCTCCATATAAAATACTCAATTATAAAAATACTACCCATGTTTTCAAGACCTAAGACTAAAAAAAAGAACGCCAGCACTTCTAATCTCGAAGACTGCGGTCTCCCAACTTCCCCCAAATCAAAGACCTTCAAGGTCTAATTTCACCAACTCCAAACACACACACACAGAGAACATGCAAGGAATTCTTTGCACAAAAATTGGGGGTGGAAAAATAAAAAGAAATGAAAGAGTCTTCAACCCATATCACTTCACATATATAACCTTAAACCCATTTGAAATTCCATTAAACCAGCTTTAAAAAAAGACCCGAACAGTCATCAATTTCTCCATTTGTTTTCACCGACGAAGCTCCGTTTCAGCCCTGTAATGTCACGGAAGATAGATCGAGATAGTCGAACTTCCATTTGAGAGCTCCGTCTAAAGTTCCGGCAAGGTTCCTGTTTAGTATGGTTAACGTGTTACTGGTCTTATTTCCAGACTTTTGTTGCTTTTTAAAAAGGTCTGTTTCTTGTTGCTACTCTTCGGGATCCAATCTATCCTATGCTTTATTATTGTTATTTTATTTTAGCCTCTTTACTTAAGGTTGATCCATGACTAATTTATTACTTCACTTTGTCTTTCTTTGATGAATACTTTAATCTAGCTGGGTGTTTCTTTTAGTTTTTTTATTTATAAAGATAAATCAATAAGCATGGTTTTGGTATGCTTTGGAATCTGCTGATAATTCCTTTGGGTTAAGATGTGGGTTTTATTTGCTTTATTCTCCTTTTTTCACTATCTTTGTTAGTACCTTTTTTTGGAATAATCTTTGATGCGCAAAATATGGGTTTGGAGTTTAATTGGTGAATGAGGTACTACTATAGTTTCTAGTTTGAATACATGGCCAAAATTGCCAATAAGGCTATAAGCTCGGACATCTTTCCATAAATAATTTAATTTATTCCTTCCACAATAAATTCCATAGCTTATGGCCTTACAATAATCTTAAATTAGATTAGGAAACAAATCAAATATCGTAGTTAGCTTTAGGAGCGATTAATAAATCATCATCACTATGGGTACGGTTCCCGCGGCATGGTCACGATACATAAATCCCAATTCGGGTGTGCATTTCAAGTGACCCGACTACAACTACGAACAATAATTAAAATAAACATGTTGCAAATCGTGGGTGCATTTCATGTAGCGTGGTTTGCGGTGTGTTCCAAAACGGCAAGTATACGACAATCGTAACCTGTTCAAGAAATAATTCCATAAATCCTAAAAGTAGTTAAAATAATTATAAAGCGGTTATAAAGCTAAAAATGCACAATAGAATTAAAATATAAAGTAAATCAGATAATAGGCCAATTATTAATAGTTTAAGCGACCATGCTCGAACCGCGAAACCCGAAAATGCCTAACACCTTCTCCCGGGTTAACAAAATTCCTTATCTAGAATTTCTGGTTTCGCGGACTTTTAAATAAAGTCGAAATTTTCTAGATTTTGGATTTAAAATAAACCAGTGACTTGGGACACCATAATAAATATCCCAAGTGGTGACTCTCAAAAAATTAAATTAAATAATCTCATATCGAATAATGTCACTTAAATTAGAAAAACTCCCTTATATCCGCCCTCGGGTGGTAAAAAGGAGGTGTGATAGTTCTGGCGACTCTGCTGGGGAAAAGAACCCAGAATCTCTGGTTCAGGTTTCAGAATTCGAGCTTAGAATAGCTGTTACGATTGGATTTTATTTGTTATCTGATTTTTACATGTTTGAGCCTAATGTGTTAAATGCCGATTTTTATCGCTTTGATTTTGCTTGACCTGGATATAAATTGTTTTGAAACCCTTCTTCTCTCTGAGTCTTCTAAATCATCTGGGAAGTGTGCACTTCGTGTGACTTCTTTTCTGTTAGAGTCATATCCCAATTTTAGAACAAGGTTCGGACAAGTTGCAAAGCCGGTGAAGCTTCTGTATTCCCGGTACGCTGCCTCCCCCCCCCGGCTCGAGCTGTCCGCTCGGGTAAGCCAGGTCTAGAACAATACACCCAGGTTTTAAACCTAGAATAACATAGCCTCATGCCAGATCCCTAGTAGGAACGCTTGTTTGCATTATGTGCATTTGACTTTGGGGACTCCACATAGGGGTTGGGTACATCTAGGACAGGTGTACCCAAATTAAAAGACCATCCTGATGCATCTTACGTGATATTTGTGTATCTGTCTGTTTCGGCTTGCATGTTGACTGGCTCCTAGAATAGGGAAAGAAAATGAAAAAAAAGGAGAAAATCCAAAAAAATAAAAACAGAAAAAAAAAGAAAAAGAAAAAGAAAAGAGAGTGAGAAGTAGGTATTTGAATTATCCTGAAACTCTACCAAAATTTTGAGAAAAAGAGGAAAAGTCATTTCAAAATAAGTCAATTTCTGTTCCGTCAAAACTGGGCGAACTACGCGGGTCTGATTCTCACCGGATGTGAGATACGTAGGCAAACCTCATCGATTTCGGCCCCAATTTTCAAAAAATCCAAGAATATTTTCCTTTACTTCCTTCTTTAGAAAAATCTTTCTTTGAGACCCCAATTTTTTTAAAAAAAATCCAAAAATATTTTCTTTTAATTTCTTCTAAA
Source organism: Nicotiana tabacum (assembly GCF_000715075.1). Classification (NCBI taxonomy): domain Eukaryota; kingdom Viridiplantae; phylum Streptophyta; class Magnoliopsida; order Solanales; family Solanaceae; genus Nicotiana; species Nicotiana tabacum. Next base: position 176,913,941 of record NC_134082.1, on the reverse strand, counting down.
AATCCAGAAATATTTTCATTCTTCTTCAAAAGTTTTCCTTTCGAAAATTAAAAAGAAAATTCAAAAATATTTTCTTTTTTCTTTAGAATCATTTCTTTCATAAATTCAAATATGAGTCAAAAAATCTAAAAAATATTTCCTTTCTTCTTTAGAAAATTTTTCATTCAAAATTCCAACAAAAAAAAGAAGTCGAAATTCAAAAAGAAATTATTTCTTCTTTAGAAGTATTTCTTTCGAAAGTCCCAAAAAAAAATTGAAATCAAAAAATATTTTGTTTTTTCTTTATAAGTCTTTCTTGCGGAAATTAAAAAGTTCCAAAATTAAAAAAAAAGAGTTAGTTTATTTACGTTATTTCTGATCTTCCCGAACTACACAAGATCTGATTCATGTTCCCACATGATACGTAGGCAACCCACATCAGGTTCTATCAACCATTGAAAAGAAAAGAAAAAAAATGAAAAAATATGAAAAAAGTGAAAAAATGATGATAATAATAAGGACTGACTGAGTCCATTCTAACATGTCTTGTTTTGAATTGTAAAGAAAGTTGAGGTGGTCGGTTTGTGGTAAGCGGACAACACAAGATCCAAAGAAAAATGATAACTGACATCGAAGCTGTTACAAGTGCTCAAGAGACTCAGGGTCAGAGGGTTCGACAAGAGTCTACTGTGTTTGAGGAAAATAGAATACTGAAACAGCAAATGGCCAAAATGTGTTAAGCATGGGGCAATAGCCAAGGACAGCCTTGTCATGAGTCACAATTTGCTACCCAACAAAAGCAGTACCACTCTCCTGAGTACCACTCGTACTTGTTTGATCTTCCTGCAAACATTGAGAAGCCTGCCCGAAAGATGGCACATGAAGAAATGACCCAAAGAGTGAAAAGCTTATAACAATGATTGAAAAACATGCAAGGTTTGGCAGGTTAGAAGAGTATTGCCTTCAAGGATCTATGTATGTTCCCCGATGTCCATTTACCGCATAGTTTCAAGACTCCTAAATTTGAAAAGTATGATGGACATGGAGACCCCACAGCCCACCTAAAAAGGTATTGCAATCAACTAAGGGGTGTAGGAAAAAATGAATAATTGCTAATAGCTTATTTTGAAGAAAGCCTTACGGGAGTAGCATCCGAATGGTTTATGGATCAAGACACATCTTGCTGGTATGTCTGGGATGACATGGCACAGGCATTTGTCAAACAGTTCCAATACAACATCAACATCGCCCCAAACTGCAATTCCCTTTCAAACCTGAAGAAGAAACCAACTGAATGTTTCAGGGAATATGCCATTAAATGGAGAGAGCAAGCAGCTAGAGTTAAGCCACCCATGGATGACCATGAGCTAATCACTGTTTTTCTTCAGGCTCAAGAGCCAGATTATTTTCAAAACATGATATCCGCAGTGGGTAAATCCTTCTCGGAGGCAATCAAAATGGGGAAAATGGTTGAGAATGGTCTTAAGATAGGTGGAATTATAAGTCAAGCACTTATCAAAGCCGCAACTCAGGATGACCAAATTGAATATGATAATTTTAGTGACACAAATGAGAAGGACGAAGAAATCATGATGACATCAGGGTCGAGAAGAGGTCCTAGGAGAGCATCTCGAAGGTATGACCAGCCTCATCTATTTTTCGATAACTCCCTTGAGCATTACTATCCCCCTCAGAACCCACAATACTCTATCGCTCTACCTCAGTATATTGTCCAGCCACCAAAATACCCTAGTAGGCGGTCACAAGCATCACAAAATCTCCACCAGCCTCTACAAAATTTTCAGGTACCCTATAACCCACATCCAAGCCAAAGGTAAAAAGGAGAACAAAGGTTGAAAGATAATTTTACACCAATAGGAGAGTCCTATGCAAGCTTTATCTGAGGAGTTAAAGCATTATGACATGATTGCACCCGTTCCTCCAAATCATGTGAACCAACGTGCAAGAAGCTTTGACCCTTCTAAAAGGTGTGAATACCATTCCAATGCTTAGGGGCACAATGTTAAAAGATGTCGGGATTTGAAAAGAGAAATAGAAAGGATGATCCAGGAAAAACTGATTGTGAACCAAGACAGTGACAACCAGAGTATCGCGCAGAGTACTTTACCAGCACATGATGATGCACACTTTGTAGGGGTGAGGCGTGGCGACATGGAGTATGAGAATCCACTTGGGAACTTGCCGACTGAAATTGGAAAAGGCCATGGTGATTCTGATGAGCAAATTTGTGGCTAAATGTCAAGCTTAGAAGTTGAAAAGTCATTCTCTCCTCACTAGGGAGGAATCTTGGTAGCTTGTTTTGATGTTTTTTCTATTATCTGGATTATTTCAGGATTGTGATCTAGATTTTATTTGTTTTATTGAGTCAAACCCTTCTATCTCTCTATCCTGTTTGTATGAGTCATGTCTGTCTGTTTTGTTGCTATTTTAATTATCAGGGTTATTTTCGAGTTGTAACTCGATTTTAGGTTGCTTGTTTAGTTGTCAAACCCTTCCATCCTTATTCAATAAAATACAGTTTGTCCTTTCGTATCATTCTGTGCTTAGTTTCTTTCCCGCTAATTTTAGTGATATGACATGCATGCAGACTTTTTGGCCAGATTTTAGAAAATTGATTTAAGCTTGAATTGGATGATTGAGAACAAGACACTTTTGAGGATGAATAAAGAGTTGAAATACTTTGGAATTAAGGTCGAGTAAAATTCACCGTCAAATCATTGTGAAGATCGGGCTTGAGGATATTGAATCAATTGAAGCTTGGTCGAAAGTTTGACATTAAGGGATGGAAAGTGTCTTGTGACCATGACAAACCAAGAATACAAACATGTTTGTCAATGCTGTGATTGTCAAAAGATACAATAATTGGCGTTCTCGAGGCTGGGAGGCCCTTTTTCTGCTATTCAAATACTTTATACTCTTTGTTACCCCTTTTGAGACTGTGTTATTTTCTTTGACCACCCTCTTTTAGAATCAAGTATATAGTCAAGAGTCAAAAAAAGAAAAAAGAAAAAAAAGAAAAGTCCATGTCCTAAGAGTACAAACCGGGGCAATTCTTAGAAAGTTCATGTGAAAAGAAATGAAGAAGAAAAGAGTTGTCAAAGGTCCATGTCCTAAAAAATAGAAGCTGGAGCAACTTTTTTGAAAACAAAAAAATATAGAAAAAAAAAGAAAAGAAAAAACATAAAGAAAAATGAAAAAATTAGTTAGGTCAGATGTTTGAACTACGTTCAACCTGATTCCTTAAAAAAAATACGTAGACAGCCTCACGGTTCGGTCCAACCAAATAAGAGTTTAGACGAAAAAGAAAAAGAAAAAATAGAAAAATCCAAGAAAATTCCCAGTATCTGAAACTGGGGTAAAGATTTTATTTCGCTTTTGAAATAGTCGATTCCAATAGTTGTAAGTCTGCAATCCCTCAGTTCGAGTCTACTTTGAGCCTTCATGCAGTCCTTTCTTTCCAACCTTATCCAAAAACCTTCCAAATAAATACCTCCTGATATGCCATCAAGAATGCCAAGAGAAGCATGCAATGAGCAACGGCTATCAAGCGACATAGAACACTGTCAAGTTGCTCACAAAAGAAAAAGAAAAATGAGAGAGTCTTACTAGTGAAAACCTTCACGGGCACTGTAAGGCGACAATAAGTAGAGATAAATAAATGAGAGAGACTTGTAGGTGAAAATCCCTCGGGGCACCACTAGTCGAAAGTGAGTCACGAAGCTGATGCAAAGAATTGGCACGAACAAGCCCAAATTCAAAGCTCATAAGAATGGCAAAAGGGAATATTGGATTAGTTTGATAGATCATGCCGTTGAGTCCAAAATGCATGTCATGACCATTAAGGCTAGTTATTCGAAAAAAATGAAAAGAAAAAAAAATCTTCATTCTGTCCTTCCGAGAGGGGCATTTCTTGTTAATAATTGTCTCCTTGCATCATTCTGTCCTTCACTCAGAGTCACCCCTTGTCAAAACAAGCAAAAAGAGATTTCAAAATCTGCTGCTAGCTTTTCAGTTACATAAAGTAAATTTGGCCAGCACACTCAGTTGTCACAGTCAACATGCCTTGAGGATTCATGCAAAAGCTCCCCCCAAGACTCTTGTCACCCTATTTGGCGCAAGCAAAGATAACTTGTGATCCTCTCTGACAGCAAATTTCTCAAAAAGAGGAAGTCATTCAAGATATCAGAAAATATCATCTAAGCAAAGATCTCAAGTTGGGATAAGGCTGTTTGAGCTACAAATACAAATGGCACTGGGAGCGAAACAATCAAGGTTGATGTAGAGCAAAGGTCTCTTGAAACCGACTCAAGCTGATTAAGCAAATGGCAAGCTGCCCAGGACTCAAGGCCACAAACCGACCACCATTTTCAAAACTGACAAATTTTTCTGTGTGAAATAGGAACAAAGCAGTGCAAAGAAAGTGATTCCAAAAGGAAAGAGGATGAAAAATCAAAAAACGAAATCAAGAGAAGAGCCGACAAAGGGAAATTTCTCAAATCTTTGCCTTTATTTGTCTTGCTATTGTGCATAAAATCTTACCATTGATCTTCACATTTTTTTCCTCCTAGGATAAAAAGTCCTAGTCTGATGGATTTTTCTCCCAATAAATATCCTAGTCTGATGAATCTTTCTCCTAAGATAGAAAACCTAGTTTGATGAATTTTCTCCTAGGATAAAAATCTTAGTTTGATAAATCTTTCTCCTAAGATAACAAAAAAGGGACCCTAGTCTGACGAATCTTCTCCTAGTATCGCAATCTTAGTCTGATGAATTTTTCTCCTACGATAGAAGACCTAGTCTGATGAACTTTTCTCCTAGGATCGAAATTTTAGTCTGATGAATCTTTCTCCTAAGATAGAAAACCTAGTCTGATGAATTTTCTCATAGGATAAAAATCTTAGTCTAACGAATTTTCTCCTAAGATACAAAAAAAAGACCTAGTCTGATGAACTTTCTCCTAGGATCAAAATCTTAGTCTGATGAACTTTCTCCTAGGATCAAAATCTTAGTCTAATAATCTTTCTCCTAGGATAGAAAACCTAGTCTGATGAATTTTCTCCTAGGATAAAAATCTTAGTCTGATGAATCTTTCTCCTAAGATAACAAAAAAGGGAATCTAGTCTGACGAATCTTCTCCTGGGATCGCAATCTTAGTTTGATGAATTTTTCTCCCAAGATAGAAGACCTAGTCCGATGAACTTTCTCCTGGGATAGAAATCTTAGTTTGATGAATATTTCTCCTAAGATAGAAAACCTAGTCCGATGAATTTTCTCCTACGATAATAATTCAAAAAAAGGGAAGTCTGAATTTGAATAATTCAAAAAAAAGGGTCAATTTTTAGTTTTCTTAAGTTATCAATGTTTAGTTTTCTTGAAATCAGGGGCCCCGCCTAGAAAATAGGGCCAGTCTTTACTTTAGTCAAGCTTAGTTTATAGTTTTCCACAGGTTCAATCACATTTAGGAGACACACATCCTTGTCGAGTCATTAATTTTACTTTCATCATTGCATCCTTCATCAGCAGCGTAGGTGATCTATAGTTCTGCTAACAACTCACAAATATTCCTAGTGCAAACTGGGGCAGAAAAGTTTCTTTTGTTGTCTGTTTTGCTGTAGTATCAGGCGCTCACCTAGAGAATAAGGCAAAACAGTTCAAATTTCAAGGAAAAGCAATTTCGAAGGAAGACAGTTCAAGTTTCAAGGGAGAACAGTTCAAGTTTCAGGGAAAGCAGTTCAAGTTTCAAAGGAAGTCAGTTCAAGTTTTAGCAATCAGGCGCCCACCTGGAGAACGAGGGAAGTCATTTCAGAATCCAATTCAAGTTAGAAGTAGCAGAAGCTCGCCTAAAAATGCGGGTCGACATGGGTCCGAGATAACAAAAAAAAGAAGTCTCAATCAAGAATAAAAGAGAAAAAAAGTGAATCCAAAGTGCAGAAGTGGAGAAAAGATATGGTCTGCTCAAGACATAATTGAAGTCACAAGCTCTGCATGTCCCGTCTTGATCTAAAAAAGCTGAAGAAGGTTGAACCAATACCTGCAGCTAACAAGCATCAAGATTCAGATCAAAGTCCGCATGAAGAACCAACCAAGACTCAAGATCAAGCTTCAGAAGACTCATAGATAGGAATCTTCTAACTCATAGCTGATAGGTTTAGTTAGTCTATTTCATATTTTGATTTTGATGTAATAATAGGACCGCGGACAGGAACCTCGACGGAACGTCACCTCAATCGGCTCACCACCTTGGTACTCTATCACCTCATTCACTTCTGAACTACACGTGGCCTGATTCCTTTATACCCAAGGATATGTAGGCAGCTCAGATACCAGGGCTCGGTTACATTCTCCTTTCTTTTAGTTTTTGGTCTCTCCAAATATGGGTCAGGTCAAAATACCTGTCTCGTCGTTCTTTGTCTGAAAACTCTTCGTGTTTCCAGTTAAAGAGGGGCAACTGTAGGCATGTGATTTTTTACCCTCCCCAAGATTTTACACATTTTTAGCGTAAAATATTTAGTTTAGGTTTAATATCGTTATTTTAAATAGTTTTGACTCTTTTACTATAGTTTATCACAAAAAATAAAAATTACAAAAAAATAAAATAAATATTTTCATCTTTAGGTTAAAGTCAATTAGTATATTTATATTTATAGTATTATAACATTTGAAAATACAAAAAAATTAGTTCCACTCGTAGTATTTAGTTTCATATTAGTTTATTTTAATTTAGAGTGATTTTTACATTTTTATAGATACATTGTATTATTTGGTCTTTTTAGCCTAAGTTCAACCAAAAGATAGGGTCTAACCCAATTACCCTTAGCCCATTCTTCCCAACTCATTAGCCCATTTATATGCAAGATTTAATCCTAGCCATCTATTTCCTTCTAATCCAATGGTCATCATCCCTTCCCATCTACATATAAAATACCCAAGTTTTCAAAACCTAAGACTAAAAAAAGAACGGCAACACTCCTAATCTCGAAGACTGCCGTCTCCCAACTTCCCCCAAATCAAAGACCTTCACGGTCTAATTTCACCAACTCCAAATACACGCACAGAACATACAAGGGATTCTTTGCACAAAAATTGGGGGTGGGAAAATAAAAAGAAACGAAAGAGTCTTCAACCCATATCACTTCACATATATCACCTTAAACCAATTTGAAATTCCATTAAAACCAGCTTTAAAAAAAAGACCCGAACAGTCATCAATTTCTCCATTTTTTTTCCTCCGACGAAGCTCCGTTTCAGCCCTGTAATGTCATGGAAGATAGATCGAGATAGACGAACTTCCATGTGAGAGATCCATCTAAAGTTCCGGTGAGGTTCCCGTTTAGTATGGTTAACGTGTTGCTGGTCTTATTTCCAGACTTTTGTTTCTTTTTAAAAAGGTATGTTTCTTGTCGCTACTCTTCGGGATCCAATCTATCTTATGCTTTATTATTATTATTTTATTTTAGCCTCTTTACTTAAGGTTGATCCATGACTAATTTATTACTTTACTTTGTCTTTCTTTGATGAATACTTTAATCTAGTTGGGTGTTTCTTTTAGTTTTTTTTATTTATAAAGATAAATCAATAAGCATGGTGTTGGTATGCTTTGGAATCTACTGATAATTCCTTTGTGTTAAGATGTGGGCGTTATTTGCTTAATTCTCATTCTTTCACTTTCTTTGTTAGTACCTTTTTTTGGAGTAATCGTTAATGCCCAAAATATGGGTTTGGAGTTTAATTGGTGAATGAGGTACTACTAAAGTTTCTAGTTTGAATACATGACCAAAATTGCCGATAAGGCTATAAGCTAGGATATCTTTCCATAAATAATTTAATTTATTCTTTCCATAATAAATTCCATAACCTATGGCCTTAAAATAATCTTAAATTAGATTAGAAAATAAATCAAATATCGTAGTTAGCTTTAGGCACGATTAATAAATCATCATGACTATGGGTACGGTTCCCGTGGCTTGGTCACGATACATAAATTTCAATTCAGGTGTGCATTTCAAGTGACCCGACCACAACTTCGAACAATAATTAAAATAAACATGTCACAAATCACGGGTGCATTTCATGTAGCGTGGTTTGCGGTGTGTTGTAGAACGGCAAGTGTACGACAATCTTAACTTGTTCAAAAAATAATTCCATAAATCCTAAAAGCAGTTAAAATAATTAAAAAGTGGTTATAAAGCTAAAAATGCATAATAGGTTTAAAACATGTAGGAAATCAGATAATACCCCAATTATTAATAGTTTATGCGGTCGTATTCGAACCACGAACCCCGGGAATGCCTAACACCTTCTCCAGGGTTAACAGAATTCCTTGTTTAGAATTTCTGGTTTCGCGGACTTTTAAATAAAGTCAAAATTTTCTCGATTTGGGATTTAAAATAAACCGGTGACTTGGGACACCATAATAAATATCCCAAGTGGCAACTCTGAAAAAATTAAATAAAATAATCGCATATCGAATAATGTCACTTAAATTAGAAAAACTCCCTTATATCCGTCCTCGTGTGGTAAAAAGGAGGTGTGACAAGTATTGCCCATGGTCCTATTGAGACCCTTAGGGAACTTTGACACACTCAAGTATGAGAAAGACTTTGAATCAATGGCATTTGAGGTGGTTTATTCCATAACTCAGAGAGGAAGTCAAGAGTCAGGTTTCCTCTGGTTGTAACTTTTCTTTGAACTTTTCTGATGTATTTAATTATTTCTGGTCTGTAATAATTTGTAATAATTACTTGGGGCTGGCTAGTGAAAAGGGTTGGGAAATCATGTATGCTCAAGGAGAGAAAGCATGCCTATAGGACTATTTTTTATTCTGCGTGTTCAATTCTGCATTTTAGACACCATGTCTATAGGGTTTATCTTAATTTCTTCATGATCAATTTCACATCTAGATAACCCGCCTATAGGACTTATTTAAAATTCTGCATGCCACTTAGATATCATGCTTTAGGTTCTAAACGGCTATAAGTAAGTATCATGTTCATGATGTTGAAATCATTCAATATTAGATATCATGCCTATAGGGATTAAAATCAGCAACATTAGATACCATTGCCTACATAATCTGGATTTAGTTTAAATCAGCCTATTCTGAACTGGTTTTAAACAACCTAATTCCCTTGTTTAACGAGGTTTAGCAAGCATGCCTATAGGATTTCAAACAATTTGTTTTGAGTTATTACTGTTTCACCACATTCTGAATCAATTAGATATCATGTCTATAGGACCTCATCTAACACTTAGGCAAACCTTAGAGTAATAACCATAAAATTGAATCCGTTTTTGTTAATTGCTACAACCAGCAGGCAGACCTAACTGGGACTTCTTATCTGAATTATGTAATAAACTAATCTGCCTCAATGATCAAACTCCCCTCGTCTTTAGTATTTTAATCAGACCTAAAAGTATGTGCAAATCATACTATTTATGTGTTTTCATTTGAGGAGGTGTACATGGAACTTTATCTGTTT